>NW_026883928.1:0-52332 GCF_032173495.1 Musca vetustissima
ACGCCTTAGAGGTCCTTAGAAAAATTATTTTCTATAAATCCACGCCTTAGAGGTCCTTAGAAAAATTATTTTCTATAAATCCACGCCTTAGAGGTCCTTAGAAAAATTATTTTCTATAAATCCACGCCTTAGAGGTCCTTAGAAAAATTATTTTCTATAAATCCACGCCTTAGAGGTCCTTAGAAAAATTATTTTCTATAAATCCACGCCTTAGAGGTCCTTAGAAAAATTATTTTCTATAAATCCACGCCTTAGAGGTCCTTAGAAAAATTATTTTCTATAAATCCACCCCCGAGAGGTCCTTAGAAAAATTATTTTCTATAAATCCACGCCTTAGAGGTCCTTAGAAAAATTATTTTCTATAAATCCACGCCTTAGAGGTCCTTAGAAAAATTATTTTCTATAAATCCACGCCTTAGAGGTCCTTAGAAAAATTATTTTCTATAAATCCACGCCTTAGAGGTCCTTAGAAAAATTATTTTCTATAAATCCACGCCTTAGAGGTCCTTAGAAAAATTATTTTCTATAAATCCACGCCTTAGAGGTCCTTAGAAAAATTATTTTCTATAAATCCACGCCTTAGAGGTCCTTAGAAAAATTATTTTCTATAAATCCACGCCTTAGAGGTCCTTAGAAAAATTATTTTCTATAAATCCACGCCTTAGAGGTCCTTAGAAAAATTATTTTCTATAAATCCTTGCCTTAGAGGTCCTTAGAAAAATTATTTTCTATAAATCCACGCCTTAGAGGTCCTTAGAAAAATTATTTTCTATAAATCCACCCCCGAGAGGTCCTTAGAAAAATTATTTTCTATAAATCCACGCCTTAGAGGTCCTTGGAAAATTTTTTTTTTATATAAATCCACGCCTTAAAGAAAATAAAAAAAAATATTTTATCCTTAAAAAATATTTTTAATAAATCCTGGTCGAATTTCTTTTTAAAGTTCTTTTTTTAATTTAATATTTTAAATTTAATAATACGCCCCTTTGGGCGTATGAGTTATATCGCTTCGGAATTCCACATACGCGTTGGTGTCCCACCACAGTTGATCAATTTCCTCTATGTGAATAATTTCACATTATTTCGTGAATAATAAATTTACATGTGTTTGTGTGTGTGTGAGGGTGTTTTATTATTTTCATATTAATTGTAATTAATTACACCTTTATCTTTTGAATGATATATATGTTGGCTAAGTGATACAGACATACTCACACACATAAATATACGCTTACAGATATCAAGGGACACATATAAAAAATCGAAGTACAGATAATGATGGGGAATATTTGTGAATAAAAAATAAAAGAGTGGGTCACTAGTAGAGGACCATATGGGGAAAAAATCAGGAGGAAAAATTAAAAAATTGTAGGTCCGCAAAAAAAATTATTTAAAAAGTCCACACCTTGTATAGGTGGCCCTAAAAAATTATTTAAACCAGTAAGGAAAGCAGGAAAGTCGGACTGGACCGACTATATAATACCCTTCACCACTTTGGGTATATTCTACATGTATCCTAAAAGACGACGCGTTTTTGTTACATATGTACATCTGAACCGATTTCAGGGAAACTTGCCAGAGACTAATTTATATTACTTCAGTACGTTGTGTCAATCGGCCTAGCTATAGATTTTTCACGAAACTTAGCACACGTCATTCTAGACTTAATTCAGTACCCTATACCAAAATTCTTGCAAATCGAAAAATATATAGAGACTGTAGTGTACCAATTACTTAAAATCGGACGAAGATATATATGGGAGCTATATCTAAATCTGAACCGATTTTCACGAAACTCACCACACATCATTCTACACTCAATTCAGTACCCTATGCCAAATTTCGTGCACATCCAAAGATTATCAGGGACTTTGGTGTTCTATTTACATAAAATCGAACGAAAATATATATGGGAGCTATATCTAAATTTGGACTGATTTTCACGAAACTTGGCAGACATAACTCTAGGCTCAATTCAGTGCGCTATGCCAAATTTCGTGTAAATCGAAAGATATATAGGGACTTTGGAGCAGTATTTACATAAAATCAGACGAAACTATATATGGGAGCTATATCTAAATCTGACCCGATTTTCCCGAAACTAACCACTCATCATTCTAGACTCAATGCAGTACACTATGCCAAATTTCGTGCAAATCGAAAGATATATACGGACTGTAGTTCACCATTTACGTAAAATCGGGCGAAACTATATATGGGAGCTATATCTAAATCTGAAGCGTACTGAATTCAGTAGTCTAGGAATCCAGCCTAGACTACTGAATTCAGTACGCTATGCCAAATTTCGTGCAAATCCAAAGATATATATATTGACTTCGGTGCACCCTTTACATTAAATCGGACGAAGATATATATGGGAGCTATATCTAAATCTGAGCCAATTTTCACGAAACTTTGCACATATCATTCTAGGCCTAATTCAGTACGCTGTGCCAAATTTCGTGTAAATCGAGCGATATATGGGGACTTTGGTACACCATGTACATTAAATCGGACGAAAATATATATGGGAGCTATATCTAAATCGGAGTCGATTTTCACGAAACTTTTCACAAATCATTCTAAACTTTATTCAGTACGATATTCCAGATTTCATGCAATTCAAACGATATTTACGGACTTTGGTGGACCTTTTACATTAAATCGGACGAAAATATGTATGGGAGCTATATCTAAATCTAAACCGATTTTCAGGAAACTTAACGTACATCATTCTAGACCTTATTCATTACGCTGTGCTAAATTTCGTGCAAATCGAAAGATATTTAGGGACTTTGGTGCACCAAAAACATTAAATCGGAAGAAAATATATATGAGAGCTATATCTAAATCTGAACCGATTTTCCCGAAACTTTGCACTCATCATTCTATTCTTCATTCAGTACGATATGCCAAATTTCGTGCAAATCGAACGATATATAGGGGCCCTGGTGCACCATTTACCTAAAATCGGACGAAAATATATATGGGAGCTATATCTAAACCTGGATCGATTTTCACGAAACTTGGCAGACATCACTCTATGCTCAGTTTAGTACGTTCTGCCAAAATTCGTGCACACATCACCCCAGGCTCAATTCAGTACGCTATGCCAAAATTCGTGCAAATGAAAAGATTTCCCGCGACTTTAGTGGACTTTTTACATAAAATCGGGCGAAACTATATATAGGAGCTATATCCAAATCTGAACCGATTTTTATAAAATTTAGTACACATCTTTCTAGACTTAATTCAGTACTCTATGACAAATTTCGTGCAAATCGAAGGATATATAGGTACTTTGATGCACTATTTACCTTAAATCGGACGAAAATATATATGGGAGCTATATCTAAATCTGAACCGATTTTCGTGAAACTCATCAAACATCATTCTTGGCCTAATTTAGTACGCTGTGTCAAATTTCGTGTAAATCGAAAGATTTTTAGGGACTTTGGTACACCATTTACGTAAAATCGGACGAAGATATATATGAGAGCTATATCTAAACCTGGACCGATTTTCACGAAACTTGACACACATCACTCCAGGCTCAATTCAGTACCCTGTGCCAAATTTCGTGCAAATCGAAAGATATATAGGGGCTTTGGTACACCATTTACCTTAAATCGGTCGAACATATATATGGGAGCTATATCTAAATCTGAACCGATTATAGGTGACCCTAAAAAAATTATTTAAAAAATCCACGCCTTGTATAGGTGGCCCTAAAAAAATTATTTAAAAAATCCAGGCCTCGTATAGGTGGCCCTAAAAAAATTATTTAAAAAATCCAGGCCTTGTATAGGTGGCCCTAAAAAAAATATTCAAAAAATACACGCCTTGTATAGGTGGACCTAAAAAAAATTATTTAAAAAATCCACGCCTTGTATAGGTGGCCCTAAAAAAATTATTTAAAAAAATCCACGCCTTGTATAGGTGACCCTAAATATATATATATATATATATATATACCAGGATGTATGTTAATTACACTGTTGGTTGCATATGGGGCGAAGCCAACCAACCAGCCAGTCTTCTCAAAAAACACACACACAAACAATAACCAACCACATTTTGCAAGGTACACATGTATGTGAGTGTGTCTCTGTGTCCGTGTCTGTATGCGTGTGTGTTCTGAAATTTAAACAAATTAAATAAAAAAACATTTAAAAGGTGTGAAACTTCAATGCATTCGGACAATGGGTCGCCATGCCACGGCTCCAATCTACACAAATAACAAAGAAGAAAAAGAAACAAAGTCTACAACAACAACTCACATGGCTCTAAAGCCTAGGTGAGAGACCCAGAACAACAACAAATCCCAAAAGCCTTCACACCATGTGCAAAATTATTGGAAAAAATATTGGTCAGTGACTGGTGCGGTTGGGCGAAAAGAGGGCGCAGAATGTGTGCTACGAACCGTAATGAAATGAATCAAATTGGCTACATGGCTGGCTAAATAACAAAAACAAACAAACAAACAATAATAATAACAACAACAACAATAGCAACAAACATGATGTTAATAATAAAATTATAGTTAACATATTGTTTATTGATTCGCAACAACAACAACAACAACCAACCCAAGCGAACCGAACCGAACAATAAAGCATCATCAAAAACTCAAGCGTTGTAGAGCGGATTTTTTTCTCAAAAAATTTCCCAGCTCTATATAGTGGCCAATATTGTTTTTATGGCTATTTCCGTTGTTGTTGTTGCTGTTATTTTTTATTTATTATTATTATGAACAACACCAACAACAATCATATCCTTAACAAAATTTTTGAGTTAAAGGATTCGGGGTTTATTTTTATTTTATTGTTACTCCTTTTTTTGTTGCTGATACATAAAGCCATGATTTATGGTTGTATTGAGTAACAATTTTCCTGAGTGAACACACACATACACACCTATACATACATCATATCATGTGTGTGGTCCCACACACACACACCGACATTGGTGTATTACGAATAAGTAGAGTAAGTGTTTGCCCGATGTTGTTGTTTCTATTGTAAATGGCCAACATAAAAATTCGCAATTTCCCTGTTCGGAATATTGTTGTTGTTGCTGATGGATACAACAAAAAATCCATATTCAAGTGGCAACAGAGGTGATAAATTATTTTAACACATGAGAAAAAAAAGGATTCCGGTTTTTTTCTGGGTAAAAGATGCCCTACCTCAAAGAGGTAGGTCACGCACACAGGGCGTGGATTTTTTAAATAATTTTTTAGGGACCTGAAGAAGGCGTAGATTTTTCAAATAATTTTTTTAGGGACCTGAAGAAAGCGTAGATTTTTTAAATAATTTTTTTATGGGCCTGAAGAAGGCGTAGATTTTTTAAATAATTTTTTAGGGACCTGAAAAAGTCGTAGATTTTTAAAATAATTTTTTAGGGACCTGAAGAAGGCGTAGATTTTTTAAATAATTTTTTAGCGACCTGAAGAAGGCGTAGATTTTTTAAACAATTTTTTAGGGACCTGAAGAAGGCGTAGATTTTTTTAATAATTTTTTAGGGACCTGAAGAAGGCGTAGATTTTTTAAATAATTTTTTAGGGACCTGAAGAAGGCGTAGATTTTTTAAATAATTTTTTTAGTCACCTTGGTCCAAGAACGAACCCTATTGAAATTGGGAAAAATCGGTTCAGATTTAGATATAGCTTCCATATATATTGTCGTCCGATTTGAGGTAAATGGTGCACTAAAGTCCCTATATACCTCTCGATGTGCACGAAATTCGGCACAGCGTAATGAATTAGGCCTAGAAATATGTGTGCTAAGTTTCGTAAAAATCGGTTCAGATTTCGATATAGCTCCGATATATATTTTCGTCCGATTTAATGTAAATGGTCCACCAAAGTCCCTAAATATCTTTCGATTTGCACGAAATTTGGCACAGCGTACTGAATTAGGATTATAATTGGGTGTACTAAGTTTCGTGAAGATCCGCTCAGATTTAGATATAGCTCCCATTTACGCAGACGACTCTAAATCTGCCAGAATGAAATTAAATTTACAGAAATACGTGAGTATGTTCCTTGGAGGGAACATTGACAAACAATTGTAAGGATACATATGTACAATATACACAAGTCGTAAAGGGTATAATATAGTATAGGCCAGTCCGACTTTACAACTTTCCTTACTGGTTTAAAAATATTTTTTAGCCACCTATACAAGGCGTGGAGGGTGACGTAGGGGATGATAGATACCAAGCAACGGCTCTGATTGACTTTAACGTGGCGAAGTCCAGGCTTATCTTGGTCGCTCTTTCATCTCAATTGTGGACACAGACCTCCCCGCGGTGTCACCTGGGATAGCTATTTTCATCACCCGATGAAATATTGAGCTAATATGTGCCGCGAGTTCACCCATAAGAACTATAAAAAAACGGGTTGAGGCATCGGGTTAGTTGCCCACACTCGGAAAACGCCTCTTACTATGAAAAAGCAAAGAAAAAGAAATCTGCACAGAACAGGCGCAGTTCTCGCTTTGGCGGATGTACTCAAGAAGTACAAAGCCGATATTATTGTCTCACAGGAAATGCGATGGAAAGGGACAGGCGTAAGAAAATCAGACGACTATGCACAGTATTATAGCTGCCATGAAACGAGCCGTGAATTTGGCTGCGGATTTATGGTTAGCAGGAGAATAAAAGACCTCGTCTTTACATTCACTCCAGTAGATGAGCGAATTGCTATAATCCGTATAAAAGCGAAGTTCTTCTACATCAGTCTTATTTGCGCCATGCTCCGACCGAAGTCAAAGATGAGCAGACCAGAGACAAATTTTACGAGCGCCTAGAAACAGCATATGACCGTTGCCCTGGCCATGACATTTAATTTCTGCTAGGAGATTTTAATGCCAAAAATCGAAAGGTCATACGAGAGGGAAAAGTGAACAGAAATGACTCTCTGTACACCAAACAAAACATGCTAAACTCCTACGCCGCCGATGACATCGATATAATGGGTCGAACACTGAGAGCGGCAACAACCACCTTTTAACAAATTTAGAAGGAGTCTGCCATAGTTGGTCTGGCAGTAAACGGCGAGAAGACCAAGCTGATGGTATCAACGCGCAAGACGTCAAGTAGACTCGGATCAACTGTGGAACTTGAGAACTACAGCTTCGAGGTAGTTAAAGATTTTTTATACCTTAGTACTGCCATAAATAAAACGAATGACATCAGTTTTGAAATTCGAAGAAGGATTGTGATGGCCAACAGATGCTACTATGATCTAAGTATGCAGTTTAGAAACAAGGCCACCTCCCGCCAGACCAAACACACACTTTATAAGATGCTGATACTACCCGCCGTGCTGTTATATGGATCTGAAGCATGGGTACTAGCGCAAGCAGATGAGGCAGCTCTTGGGATGTTTGAAAGAAAAATTCTCGGAAAGATCTACGGGCCGATCTGCGTTGACGGTGAATATCGCCGTCGAATGAACCACGAGCTTTACAATTTATACGCGGATATCGACATAGTCAGTCATCGTATTGAGCTGTAGCGACTACGATGGCCAGGCCATGTTGTGCGAATGAATGAAGAGAGCCTACTGATGGTTCCCGTAGAAGGGGAAGGCCATGAATCAGATGGAAAGACCAAGTAGAAAACAACATCTTGGAACGTGGTCTTTCAAATTGGAGAAGATGCGCACAAGACCGACGCGCTTGGAAATCTTTTTTAAGCTCGGCTTATGGAACAACTGTTCTGTAACAAGCCAGCTAAGTAAGTAAGTAATACAAGGTGTGAATTTTTCAAATAATTTTTTGCCACCTCTATAAGGCGAAAAATATTTTTCTATGATTTTTTTATCTATGTAAGGTGCCCTTAAATTCGTCCTTGCCCCTTCAATTTACCCTTTTACTTTATATTTCATAATTTTACCCTGCACTTTCCATAACTCCATAAAAATTTTACACCACTTTGCAGCTCAACATGATTGAAGTCGACTCATGCTAGCCAGGAGAAAGGATATAACTCCGCACTTATATATAGGCTAAAGTACACACATATGATCCTTCTCTTCTCTGTGTGAGCCGAAAAAGAAGATGAATGAGGAAATGATATCAACAGCAACAACAACAAACGAACAACAATAGGGAAATGGGAACAGTAAGGCACAAGTGAAAAGCGATACTGAAATATGACTAAAGGAAAATTGGCGGAGAAATCAAGCAATTTCCCTTAAGACCAACAAAGTGGTGGTTGGGAATGTATGTTTTTTCCGGCGTGTGAAAAAAGCAGGCCTGTGAAAGTACTTCGTTTCGCAAGCCTTGGTAAATATATTTACTCTTCATATTGGGATGTATGGGTGTGTGTGAGTGAGATGGTGGTACTGAGAGTGTTAAATTTCGATAAAAAAAGAAATACTTCGAATTAATGTTTTAACATCAATTTTAAGGAATGTCTTTGATGGAGGTACACTTCGGGTAGATGGAAGTGCTCAAAAATTTTTCAGGAAACCCTAGACGGATTTCACTTCGTTATGGTAGTCATCCTGGCGGAGATTCAGCTTGGGCCAAGTCACATGAAATCAAATGCTGAAATTTTCTCCGAATCCTTTGGGAAGCCTTCATGCTGCCTGGCTTCCAGTTAAGAGATGTGTCGCATCCTTTGAAACCAACTCCCCATATCCCCCTCCCCCCATTTCCCCATCACCAACATAGACAATTAGATGTGTTAGGAAATTTACTTGACTATCAGTTGGTAATGTATTTGATGGTGTGTGTATATGTATGCATGTATGTGTGTCTGTCTGTCTTTTGTTATCTAGCATTGCCATTTATTGTTCGCTGATATGGTTTTGTGGTGGTGCTGGTAGTGATGGTTTGTGGTTTTAATAAGTCTACCCGTCTGCCATTACATTAACTTGGTCTTAAGAAACAATAACCTCAATTGTTGTTGTTGCTTTGCTTTCCATCTGTTTAGTCTAAAAAAATTTACTCTCTTAAAAAAATATTAATGAAGTAACATGTGTTACTACCCTAGGGGAGGAAACAGTGATTAGTAAGGGAAAAAAATCCTCAACAAAAATCAGAAAGTGGTGCATACTTTTAGGAGTTCAAAAAAATAATTAAATAAAATGTTTAAGGCTTAGATTTTTTAAATAATTTTTTCAATTACCTATACAAGGCGTGGATTGACATAAGATAATATTTTCATGGACCTCTAAGGCGTGGATTTATATAATATGATTTTTCTAAGGACCTTTAAGGCGTGGATTTGTATAACCTAATTTTTGTAACCTAATTTTTGTAAGAATTTTTAAGGCGTTGATTTATATAACCTAATTTTTGTAAGGGCATTTAAGGCGTGGATTTATATTAAATAACTAGCACATTACTTCCATAAGTACCCTCTTCAACAATCTAACAAAACTTCATGCATACCCCGATCCTACACCCCCACAATGATTCCAAAATTAAAATTCCGGATTCCAACTCTATTGGTTCACCCACAATTTAAATTGTACCAAATTTAGTACACAGTAGTACGAATTTCCAAAACTTCTTAAAGACCCCAATCCTACACCCCCACAGTGATCCTAAATCCAAGTTTCAGGATTCTAACTCTTTCGGTTCACCACAATTCAAATTGTACCAAATTTAGTACACAGTAGTGTACTACTTCCTTTCTACCCCAAACATACACTCCCACAGTCATCCTGAATCCAAGATTCAGGATTCCAACTTTATTGGTTCACCCATAATTCAAATTGTACTAAATTTAGTACACAGTAGTACGAATTTCCAAAACCTCCTACTTAACCCAAACCAAAACCCCCACAGTGATACTTAATCTAAGTTTCAGGATTCCAACTTTATCGGTTGACCCGTAATTCAAATTGTATCAAATTTAGTACACAGTAGTACGAATTTCCAAAACCTCCTACTTAACCCAAACCAAAACCCCCACAGTTATACTAAATCTAAGTTTCAGGATTAAAACATTATCAGTTCACCGACAATTCCAATTGTACCAAATTTAGTAAAAAGTGGTACGAATTTCCAGAACCTCCTTCATACGACAAACCAACACCCCACAGTGATCCTAAATCCAAGTTTCAGGATTCCAACTCTATTGGTGCACCCGCAATTCAAATTGTACCAAATTTAGTACATAGTTGTACCAATTCCAAAACTTCCTACATACCCAAATCCTACACCCCCACAGTCATCCTGAATCCAAGATTCAGGATTCCAACTTTATCGGTTGACACACAATTCAAATTGTACCAAATTTAGTACACAGTAGTACGAATTTCCAGAACCTCCTTATTACCCCAAACCAACACCCCCACAGTGATTCTAAATCCATGTTTCAGGATTCCAACACTATCGGTTCACCCAAAATTCAAATTGTACCAAATTTAGTACCAATTTCCAATCCTACACCTTCACAATGATCCTAAATCCAAGTTTCAGGATTCCAACTCTATCGGTTCACTCACAATTAAAATTGTACCAAATTTAGTACAAAATTAGTACAAATTTCTAAAACTTCCTACATATCTCAATCTTACACCTCCACAGTGATCCTGACTCCAAGTTTCATGATTCTAGCTCTTTTGGTTCACCTAAAATTCAAATTGTACTAAATTTAGTACCATTTAGTACCTATAAGTATCAATTTGTTAAACTGAATCCTGACCCTAATCCCACACCCCTACATTGATCCTGACTCCAAATTTCATTGTTCCCGCTCTTTAGGATCACCCAAATCCAAACTGTACCGAATTTAGTACGATTTAGTACTTTTCGTACACATAAGAAAAACAATTTCCAAAACTACGTTCATATCCCAATCCTAAACTCCGACGGTAATTCTAATTTCAATTTTCAGCATTCCAGCTCGATATGTACCTCCAAATCAAATTTGTACCATGAAAAGTACCATATAGTACTTTTCGAACACATGAGTACAAGATTTCCAAACTCTCCTAATATCGATCCTACTTCTCGACCCTAATTTGCATTCCAAATTTCAAGTTTTTGGCTCAATACATTCACATGCTGCCAAATTGTACCAAATTTAGTACATGTTAGTGTTTTTCGGATACGTCGATAGTTCGATTTTCCAAAAATCAATTTACTACATCTATTCTACACTCCATCAGTGACCCGCAATCCAAATTTCAGAGTTTTAGTTCCACTAGTTTGCCAAATACAAATGATACCATATTAAGTACTTTTCGTACCGTTCTAGTACGAATTTCCAAAAACCTAACCCAGCCTTATCTGACACCTTTGGACCAAGAGTGACCCTCACCTAAAATTTCAAGATTCTAGCTTCAGCCCTTTCGTCTGGGCGTTGATCGTTAAATCAGTCAATCACTTTACTCTTTTATTGGTATAGATTTTTGTGAGGACCTCTAAGGCGAGGATTTATATAAAACCAGTTATCGGAGCAGTATAGTCGGACGGGGCCGACCATACGATACCCTACACAACTTCCACGGAACTTTCTGCGATGTTTATTCTGAGCCTGGGCAATATGTCGCGATATTTACACCCTATTGCCCGATTAGAGGTCAACAGCACCTCTCCTTACACAGACATATATTCCGAATATTACTAATATTCAGTACAGCCCCTCTAATTACTTGTCCAGATTCCATTCACCGTGGGATGTGTTGTTATGTTCGGCTTATATTTGTGGCCTATAGATTGACTCGAAAAACACACAAAAAATTAAGTTTTCGCTCCACTTCATCTCAAAATTATTATCTGATCATCACCGAAAATTATAGGCGTTGTCCTTGACCATACCTGGACCCTCATGGAATTTCAAACCTATCAGCGCTATATTTTCGCCCTCAGTACGTAAGCACCCGATCTCAGTACGTAAGCACCTGTAAATATTTAAGTGTAACTCCCACATCCGAGTACATACGACAATATAATTGGTATCAATTTAAAGGCCAATCACTCCTCTTGGATACACTATCAACTTCTCGGGTCTATGTCCTTCAGGAGTAAAAATATACGCTATAGAATAAAATTTTTGTAATATTTCACACAAAAGTCAGGGTCCATTTGACCCGCTAAATATTGACCGATCTTTATCAAAAAAGGCATGATCATTCTTTGGCTCGATACACTTCTCCATGTCAAATTTTGGACCATAATTGCGGCGTCTGGAGAGACCTGAAAAACCGGAAAAATAAAGTTTTTTGTACAGGGGTCTTCATTGGCCAGAACCCATACTACATGCAAAATATAGTGAAGATTGGTCCGTAACTGTGGCCTGTATCATGTTTACAAATTGTAATGAACAGAAGGACGGGCGGACGGACACACATGTCTAGATCGACTCAGCTAGTCGAGATATGACGATCATTATACTTAAATGTGGGTCTAGACCAATATTTCGCGGCGTTACAAACTCTTGGGGCTGCACAAAGCTATAATACGCGTACAGCATAGTTGTGTAGGGTAAAAAATGTTTTCAGACATATGGTGCCTAAAAGTATGCACCACACATTGACAAAATTTATTTTTTTTGCCTGAAACCACAGTACAGGTCTGTCGTTTTTACATTCCTTTTTTAGCCTGTCATCATTCTGTTTAGCAGATTGTTTCAATTATATATTTTTGTTGTGGTTGTTGTTGCTGTTGCCTTTTTTGTGCAATTTTTACTTCAAAATACTGCCACGTATTGTGTATTTAATTTTGATTTTAATTTGTAGTAAAATATTTACATAATCATTTTATGACGAACATGTTACCTCCACAACAACAAGAACAACCATGCATACCAGTAAATATAACAAAAACCAAAAAATAAATGAAAGCCACAGCAAATGGAGTCCTGGCAAGGATGGTTACACAGAGACAGCCTGGCTGTCAGCTAGGGAGAGGTGGGAAAAGAGGGGAGGAAGGGACGGTGATGAAGAGAAGGGGAGATGGAGTTCCAAACACCATCATAACCATTTAAAAGAAAAACTCCTATTTAAAACGTATATTTAATGAAGTGAATGTATGTCGCTTGGCTGGATGGATTGGTGGCTGGCTGACGGGATGTCGGTATGCCAGGTTGCTTGCAAAAAGCAACAACATCACATTGACGATGACGACATCAGCATCCTTCCTTCCTTCCCCCTGTTTTTCCTGTACAATGAAAGTCATTTATTGAGAGCGAGAGGATATCTGTCAGTGTATGTGTGTGTGTGTGTCTGTACTCATACGTGTGAGTCTGATGGTTTTGGTAATTTTTTTATTTAGTTTTAATGAAAATTTATGAACATTTAAAAAAAATTATGTATGGAGATTTGTTTTGCAGGATGCTCCTTTGCTACATGGCGAACATATGTAGAAATGTATGTGTGTGTGAGTGTGTGGATTGTCTCTTCCTTTTGCATTTTTTCCTGTAAATGGTGAATCTCACACGTGGTGTTTTTTTGTAATTTTAATTTGCCTTTTTTAAGTAATACAACAGATGTTCTTGTCAGGTTTTTAGTCGACTCAAACAACCGAAAAAAATATATTCAGAAAAGACTTCGGAAAAAAAAATATTTTTAAAAATTTACACCATAAAATAATTTTTAAAGACTCCAGGCCTTATTGTGGGCCCATAAAAAATATATATAAAAGATCCAGGCCTTATTGTAGATTCTTTAAAAATTAATATGCAGATCTTATTGTGGACACCTAAAATAATTTTTAAAAATTTAAAAAAAAAATTATAGACCCTAAAAAATCAGACCTTATTGTGGAACTCTAAAAATGATTTAATACCATTAAGGCAAGTAGTAAAGTCGGACTGGGCCGACTATATGATACCCTTCACTACCTTAGGTATATGCTACATATGTATCCTATCCCAATGTATCAAAATCCTGTTGATTATTTGAAGCACAATGAACATGAAGTCGGTCGTAAATATATACAGGGTGAGGCGAAAAAACTGTAACCAACTTCAAACTGCTGTCATTTCTAAGCCAATCGTCCGAAAGCTGTTAAAATTTTCAGTGACAGCTCATTATATTTTTATTACGCATTATTTACAAGCATACAAAAACATGTTGGTAAGAATTTTCGCGAAAAAAGTTATTCGTGATGGAACAGAAAGAAAATAGACTGAAAAGAGCTAAAGAGCATGGCCGAAAGTGGTGAACTGCCGATTTTGGTTTTCTACGATGAGAGAACATTCGTTGTCCAGCAGTTTGTAAACAAACAAAATGATCGTATTTACTTGCCAAAGAGGTCAGCTGAAAATGTGAACCTTCGGTTGGCCACCAAAACTCAAGCGCCGGCCATGGTGATGGTGTGGGCTGCCATAACAGCCGATGGTAGCTCTTTTTAATCGAATATCATCAGAATAAATGCTGAATATTATCGCGAAAATATTCTGGAGGGTGTATTAAAGCCTTGGGCACCCAAATATTTTGGCCGCAGACCTAGGACATTCCAACATGACCATCCTGAGTGCGATGGTGGACGCGCCACCCAAGAATGATTACAAAATGAGGTTCCTCGCTTCATTTCCAGCGCACAATGGCCACCAACATCTCCTGATACCAATCCGTATGGGAGCTATTTTTAAATCTGAACCGATTTTTACGAAACTTTGCACACATCATTTTAGACTCAATCCAGTATGCTGTGCCAAATTTTGTGCAAATCGAGAGATATATGGACTTTGGTGCACCATTTACCTTATATCGGACAAAAAAAATATGGGAGTTATATGTAAATCTGGACCGATTTCCACGAAACTTGACACACATCATTCTGGACCCAATTCAGTACCCTATGCCAAATTTCGTGCAAATCGAAAGATATATAGGGACTTTGGTGCACCATTTACATAAAATCGGACGAAACTATATATGGGAGCTATATCTAAATCTGAACCGATTTTCAAGAAATTTTACACACATCATTCTAATCTCAATTCAGTACGCTATGCCAAATTTCGTGCAAATCGAAGGATATATAGGGACTTTGGTGCACCATTTACATAAAATCGGACGAAACTATATATGGGAGATATATCTAAATCTGAACCGATTTTCACGAAACTTGGCAGACATCACTCCAGGTTCAATTCAGTATGCCGTGCCAAATTTCGTGCAAATCGAAGGATATATAGGGACTTTGGTGCACCATTTACATAAAATCGGACGAAACTATATATGGGAGATATATCTAAATCTGAACCGATTTTTACGAAACTTTGCAGACATCATTCTAGGCTCAATTCAGTACATTATGGTAAATTTCGTGGAAATCGAAAGTTATATAGGGGCTTCGGGTCATCATTTACATGAAATCGGATGAAAATATGTATGGGAACTATGTGTAAATCTAAACCGATTTTCACCAATTTCAATAGGGTTTGCCCTTGGGGCAAATAAATCAGTTGTACTAAATTTCATCCAAATCGGATTATAAATGCGACCTATACTTTGTATTTAATTTAAAAACTAGTGAGCGGAGCAATATAGTTGGTCGGGGCCGACCATATGATACCCTACACAACCTTTATCTAACTTTCTGTGGTACTAAATTCTGAGCTTGGACAATATTTAGCGATATTTTCACCTCCCCCCCTTGACCGACTAGAAGTCAACAAATATTACTAATATCCAGCACAGCTCTTCTAATTACTTGTCCAGGTTCCCTTCACCGTGGGTTGTGTTGTGATGTTCGGCTTTCAATTGTGGCCTATAGATCGACTCAAAAAACACAACAAAATTAAGTTTTCGGTCCACTTGATCCCAATACTATAATATTATCTGATCATCACCGAAATTTATAGGCCATACATGGGTACTCATGGAAAATTTCAAAGCGATCAGAGCTATATTTCCGCCCTCTAGTATGATAATGGTTTACCAAATAACAACTGAATACGTAAGAACCTGTAAATATTTAACTGTAACTCCCACATCCAAGTACATACGATCATATAATTGGTATCAATTAAAAGGTCAACCACTCCTCTTGAATAAACTATCAACTTCTCGGGTCTATGTCCTTCGGGAGTTAATATATACGCCATAGAATACAATTTTTTTAATTTTTCACACAAAAGTCAGGTGACCCGCGAAATATTGACCGATAATTATGAAAAAAGGCATACTTATTCCTTTGCCCGATCCCCTTCTCCATAATTGCGGCCTGTGGAGCGATCAGAAAATCAGACAAAAATAAAGTTTTTGGCCCATTTCATCCCCTAAATATTAACCGATCTTTACCAATAACAATAGGGGTCTTCATTGGGCAGAACCCATCCTACATGCAAAATTCCTTGAAGATTGGTCCATAATTGTGGCCTGTATCGTGTTTACAAATTATAATGGACAGACGAACGGACGGACACACATGTCTAGATCGACTCAACTAGTCGAGATATATACCATGACAACAGAGTTGTGTAGGGTATAAAAATCCAGGACTTATTTTAGACCCTCAAAAATAATTTTAAAAAATCCTCGCCTTGTTTAGGTCCTTAAGTATAATTTTTAAAAAATCCACGCCTTAAAAAAATCTAAGCCTTGGGTGGTTCCTTTAAAATATATTTTTTTAAGTCTCACCTTTCTTCAAAAATCCTTGTTGCGTATTTGTGTGTGTGTAATAAATATGTATGAGTATATTCCACTACCACTTTGAATATCCACCAACACCTAACACACATAAATATAAAAGTGAATATGATTTGATATACATATATGATAAATGTGTATGTGTTGGTGTGTGTATGTGTGTGCATATCCATATTCCGCTTATGTTGTAAGCTGTTGTGAATGATTATGATTTTCATATCCATATCTCTCTCTGTTTGTTGTGGGGAATTTTTTTTATTTCAAATTTAAATATTTCCAAAGCAAATGGTACGTAGTAGTTCGGAATGTAAAAAACAACAAAAATATCTGAAAACGCAACACCTCGTTGAATAAATTTTCTCTCGACGTGTTGTTTCATCAACCATCCCCCTTGCCACACCTCATGAAGTATACATACATCTCCATGATCCATTATAGGTGTGTATGTGAGTGGGTGCGTTATTTTCATATTGCCGTTATTTGTGGTTGTCTTTGTGTGTGTTTCATAGCCAATATTTTTATGTTAAGCCCGAACCAAACCAAAATTGTTATTAAAACGGAAATTGTTTTTTAATAGAATGATTATAGCACCAATAAAGGATAATATTATGTATTGTTTTTGCAGGGTGGTGGTGAGGAGGAGGATGAGTAGGGGTAGTGGGGTGGGATGCAAATATTGGCATCAGTTAAGCTGGCATAAAATTAGAGTCAAATCCTGGTGGTAGGAAATGGGGGGATAAATATTGGCTGCTGGGTTATGATGGAAAACTGAGTTTGAGGTAATTAGAATTTATTTGCCTTCAAGGAAACAAATGGTAGGAAGATTAAAATATATTTAAGGACCTAAACAAGACGTGGATTTTTTAAAAAATTATCTTTAAGGGGCTATTCACAAGACGTGGATTTAAAAAAAAAAAAAAAACATTTTTAAGGGACCTAAACAAGGCCGCTCAACTTACCCACCTGCTTGACGAAAGCACTTCTTGTCCCGATAATAGTATATAAGCACAATGACACAGCATTGTCCACTCCCTACATACTGCAGCAAAAGCAACATTTGGGTACCAAAGACCACCATCAAGAAATCCGTGGTGCGATCAGGAGTACCGTAATGCTACTGCTGTGAAAAACGCAGCGTATAGGGCAACCCTGCGGACAGTAGCAACACGTAATGTGATGGAGAATTATCGGGAGAAAAGGAGAGAGGAGAAAAGTGTTTTCAGAAAAAAAGAAGAAAGAACAAGAAAAACGTGAGCGTGAGCAAATCGAGATGTACACAGAGTGAAACACAAAACCGAAGGCTTTTTGTAGGCACATACTCCTGTAGAGATGAAGAAGGAAACCTGGTGACAGATACAGACAGCGTGCTGAGAATCTGGAAGGAGTATTTTGAAAAGCTTCTGATATCAAATAGTGGCGTTGAAGGAGATACCCCAGAACCAATAAGAGATGGCGGTATATAGTGTATACCACCTAGCCAAGATGAGGTCATAAAAGCTATTAATCGGCTCAGGAAAAATAAAGCAGCAGAATCCGATGGGTTACCAGCCGAACTATTCAGGACTGGTGCTCAGATGCTGGTAAGGAGCATGAACCAGCTGATTAGTACAATTTGGCTAGAGGAATGCATGCCCAATGATTGGAGCCTCAGCATCCTGTGTCCCGTGCACAAAAAAGGAGACAATACGATATGTGCCAACGATAGAGGAATTAGCCTTCTTCCCATCACATATAAAGTGTTATCCAGTGTGTTGTGTTAAAGATTGAAGCCAATAGTCAATGACATTATTGGACCGTACCAATGCGGCTTCAGACCTGGCAAATCCACCATTGACCAGATTTTCACTCTGCGCCAAATCCTGGAAAAGACCCACAAAAAACATATCGACACATACCACCTATTCGTCGATTATAAAGCCACATTCGACAGCCCTATCCGTTCAGAGGTGTTTTAAGGCATGTCTGCTTTCGGCATTTCTGCAAAATTAATACGGCTATGCAGGATAACTTTAAGTGGCACAAGGTCAGAAGTAAAAGTCGGTCCTATCAGAGCCCTTCAATACCGAACGAGGATTCAGACAAGGTGACAGTTTGTCGTGTGACCTTTTTAGCATCCTGCTGTAAAAGGTCATACGAGACGCAAAGGTGAGCAGAAATGGCACTCTGTACACCAAACAACAGATATTACTCGCCTACGCCGATGACATCGATATAATGGGTCGAACATTGCGAGCTGTTACAGCCACCTTGGAACAAATTGAGAAGGAGTCTGCCAAAGTGGGTTTGGCAGTAAACGGTGAGAAGACCAATCTGATGGTATCAACGCGCAAGACTTCCAGTAGACTCGGACCAACTGCGTAACTTGAAAATTACAGCTTCGAGGTAGTTAAAGATTTTATATACCTTGGTACCGCTATAAATAAAACGAATGACATCAGTTTTGAAATTCGGAGAAGGATAGTGATGGCCAACAGATGCTACTATGGTCTAAGTAAGCAGTTTAGAAGCAATGCCACCTCTCGCCAGACCAAACTCACACTTTACAAGACGCTGATACTACCCGTGCTGTTATATGGATCTGATGCGTGGGTACTTGCGAAAGCAGATTATTTGTTTTTATACCCTACACAACTATGTTGTCAGGGTATTATAGCTTTGTGCAGCCTCACTTAAAGGTGGTCATAGACCCACCTTTAAGTATACTGCTCGTCATATCTCGACTAGCTGAGTCGATCTATACATGTGTGTCCGTCCGTCCCTCTGTCCGTATGTCCATTATAATTTGTAAACACGATACAGGCCACAGTTATGGACCAATCTTCACGAAATTTTGCATGTAGGATGGGTTCTGGCCAATGAAGACTCCTATTGTTTTTGGTAAAGATCGGTTAATATTTAGGGGATGATATAGACCAACAACTTTATTTTTATCTGATTTTCTGGTCGCTCCAGAGACCGCAACTATGGCCCAGACATGGCGAATTTTTACAGGGAGAAGGGAATCGGTCCAAAGAATAAGCATGCAAACAGGTGCATACGTATTCATATATTATTTAGTAACCCATTAACATTAGACGGCGGAAATATAGCGCTGACCGCATTGAAATTTTCCGTGAGGATCCAGGTATGGCCAAGGATAACGCCTATAATTTTCGTTGATGATCAGATAATAATTTTGGGATGAATTTGACGGAAAACTTATTTTTTTGTGTTTTTTCGAGTCGATCTATAGGCCACAATTATAAGCCGAACATCACAACACAACCCACGGTGAAGAGAATCTGGACAAACAATAAGAAGGGCTGTACTGAATATTAGTAATATTTGTTGACCTCTAGTCGGTCAAGAGGGTGAAAATATTGCGAAATAGATTTTCGTGAAGTTGTGTAGGATATCATATGGTCGGCCCCGTACGACTATACTCCTCCCCTCACTGGTTTGAACATAAATTTTCCTGCCAAGTGTTGATCGTTAATGATTTGTTTAATTTCATTTGAAATCGAATTGAAAATACCATACCATCCCACCCATGGTTTAATAATTGTATTTTAAAATATTTTTAGTTAATGTTTTTACAAACAAACCTCGCCATAGCCTCATCGTAAATGTTCTTCACATTCCAATTCTTGTGTGCGCGTAGATCATAAAATGGCAGGTGATCGGAATCTGTTTTTCTTTCGATTAAATAGCGAACATTCTCCCAGTCATTATGAGCGCATAAGTGTGTGTATGTGGGGGATAATTTATGTATGTGTATGACTATGTAAACATCATTTAATCTCGGTCAGTGGTCCTCAAGTGTTTCAAAAATTCTGCGTTTTTTTCCTATTTATGAAATTCGATTTGTTATGAAACGCATCAATGCTTAGAGCGCATGGGGAATAAAGAGGCCCATAAAGATGTCATCCATTTGGGGTTATTAAAATGTCCTCACATTATCTAGCGAGGCAAACCAAATTGTGGGTAATTAGTGTTGTTTCTTCTTGGGATGGTAATTAGCTGTTCGAAAAGTAAACAGAAGCCATATTCGGAAATTTACCACCAACATGGTGTTTGGTGGTGTCAAAGAACTAGGAAAATATCGGATGATTGGTAGAAGGGAGGGGGTGTTTTTTAAATTTAAAATTTTTAAAAGAATGAACGAACCCCTTGTTCTGATCCTTAAAAATATGTTTTAAAGAATCAGGCCTTGTTTGGAACCTTAAAAATATGTTTTAAAAATTCACGCCTCCTTTGGGCTCTTAATTTTTTTTTTTTGAAAATTCGCGCTTTTTTTGAGCCCTTAAAAATATTTTTTTTTAAATTCACACCTTTTGTGGATCTTTAAAATTTTTTTAAATCCACACCTTGTGGATCCTTAAACATATTTTTGTTTTAAATCCACGCCTGTTGAGGTCCTTAAGAATAATTTTTTAAACATCTGCGCCTTGTTTAGGGACCTTGCTTAGGTCCATAAAAATATTTTTTGTTTTAAATCCACGCCTGTTTAGGTCCTTAAGAATAATTTTTTAAACATCTGCGCCTTGTTTAGGGACCTTGCTTAGATCCATAAAAATATTTTTTGAAAATCCACGCCTTGTTTAGATCCCTAAAAATGATGTTTATACCCTACACAACTATGTTGTCAGACCCAAGAGTTTGTAACGCCGCGAAATATTGGTCCTAGACCCACCTTTAAGTATACCGATCGTCATATCTCGACTAGCTGAGTCGATCTGGACATGTGTGTCCGTCCGTCCGTCTGTCCATTATAATTTGTAAACACGATACAGACCACAGTTATGGACCAATCATCACGAAATTT
Organism: Musca vetustissima; assembly: GCF_032173495.1. Classification (NCBI taxonomy): domain Eukaryota; kingdom Metazoa; phylum Arthropoda; class Insecta; order Diptera; family Muscidae; genus Musca; species Musca vetustissima. The sequence goes on from NW_026883928.1 coordinate 21,372, forward strand.
TGCATGTAGGATGGATTCTGGGCAATGAAGGCCCTTATTGTTTTTGTAAAAGATCGGTTAATATTTAGGGAATGAAATGGGTCAAATACTTTTTGTCGGCTTTTCTGGTCACTCCAGAGGCCGCAATTATGGTCCGAACATTGTGAAATTTTACATGGAGAAGGACAAGAATAAGCATGTCTCTTTTCATAATGATCGGTCAATATTTAGCGGGTCAAATGGACCCTGACTTTTGTGTGCAAAATTACAAAATTTTTATTCTATAGCGTAAGGAGGTTGTGTAGGGTATCGTAAGGTCGGCACCGTCTGACTATACTCCTCCGCTCACTGGTTTAAAAATGAGCACCATTTTTGGGCCCTTAAAAATATTTTTTTAAAAATCCTTAAAAAATATTCTTTTTATACCCTTCACCACACTGTGGTACAGGGTATTATGTCTTTGTGCATATGTTTGTAACAGGAAAAAATAATCGAGATAGACCCATGGTTCCTTTTGAGAATATGCATAGAATCACTTTCTAAGTCGATTTATGCATGTCCGTCCGTCCGTCCGTCTGTCTGTCGATGTTAAATTGTAAACAAAGTACAGGTCGCATTTATGATCCGAATTGGATGAAATTTGGCACAGGTCACTTATTCGGCCCAAGGACGAACCCTATTGAAATTGGGAAAAATCGGTTCAGATTTAGATATAGCTCCCATATATATATTTAACCGATTTAATGTAAACGGTCCCTATATTTGCACGAAATTTGGTACAGGCTAATCATTTAGGTCTATAATGATGTCTGCCAAGTTTCGTGAAAATCGGTCCAGATTTAGATATAGCTCCCATATATAGTTTCGTCCGATTTTAGGTAAATGGTGCCCCAAAGTCCCTATATATCTTTTGATTTGCACGAAATTTGGCATAACGTGCTGAATTAAGCCTAGAGTGATGTCTGCCAAGTTTCGGGAAAATCGGTCCAGATTTAGATATAGCTCCCATATATAGGTTCGTCCGATTTCATGTAAATGGTGCCCCAAAGTCCCTATATATCTTTTGATTTGCACGAAATTTGGCATAACGTACTGAATTAAGCCTAGAGTGATTTCTGCCAAGTTTAGAGAAAATCGGTCCAGATTTAGATATAGCTCCCATATATAGTTTCGTCCGATTTCATGTAAATGGTGCCCCAAAGTCCCTATATATCATTCGATTTCCACGAAATTTGGCATAACGTACTGAAATGAGCCTAGAATGATGTCTGCCAAGTTTCATGAAAATCGGTCCTGATTTAGATATATCTCCCATATATAGTTTCGTCCGATTTCATGTAAATGGTGCCCCAAAGTCCCTATATATCTTTCGATTTGCACGAAATTTGGTACAGCCTATTCATTTAGGTCTAGAATGATGTATGTAAAGTTTCGTGGAAATCGGTTCAGATTTAGATATGGCTCCCATATATAGTTTCGTCCGATTTCATGTAAATGGTACCCCAAAGTCCCTATATATCTTTCGATTTGCACGAAATTTGGCATAACGTACTTAATTGAGCCTAGAAGGATGTCTGCCAAGTTTTATGAAAATCAGTCCAGATTTCTATAGAGCTCCCACTTATATATAGCTCCCACTTATAGTTTCGTCCGATTTCATGTAAATGGTGCCCCAAAGTCCCTATATATCTTTCGATTTGCACGAAATTTGATACAGCCTAATCACTTAAGTCTAGAATGATGTATGTAAAGTTTTGTGAAAATCGGTCCAGATTTAGATATAGCTCCCATATATAGTTTCGTCCGATTTCATGTAAATGGTACCCCAAAGTCCCTATATATCTTTCGATTTGCACGAAATTTGGCATAGCGTACTGAATTATGTCTATAGTGATGTGTGCTAAATTTCGTGAAAATCGGTTTATATTTCGATATAGCTCCCATATATATTTTCGTCCGATTTGAGGTAATTAATGCACCAAAGTCACATATATCCTTCGATTTGCACGAAATTTTGCATAGCCTACTGAATTAAGTATAGAACGTGAAAATTTCGTGAAAATCGGTTCAGATTTAGATATAGCTCCCATATTTAGTTTCGTCCGATTTGAGGTAAATAGTGCACCAAAGTCCCTACGTATTCTTGGATTTGCACGAAATTTGTCATAGCGTACTGAATTGTGTTTAGAATGATGTGTGGTAAGTTTAGGATCGGTTCCGATTTCTATATAGCTCTCACCTATTTATATATATTCGTCCGATTTTACATAAATGGCTCTCCAAACTCCTAATGTTTGTCCGATTAACACGGAATTTTGAATAATGGTTGCAGAAAAACATGCGTACGTTCCTTAGGGAGAACATTGTCATGCTCATGTAAGGATACATTTGCGCAATATTCCCAAAGTGGTGAAGGGTATCATATAGTCGGCCCAGTCCGACTTTACTACTCTCCTTACTGGTTTTTAGCCTTGTTTAGTTCCCTCAAAATATTTTTTTTAAAAATCCACGCCTTGTTTAGTTTCTTAAAAATTGTTTTTTAATCCATGCCCTGCTGTTCACTTGCAAATCCCTGCCCTGAAACCATTTCTGAGCTGCTGTGTGCGTGTGTGGGTGTCTGGCAGCAAAAAATTTAAATCTTTTAACATGTTCCGACACACTTAAATCTCATCACAAATTATAATGGTTAACATAGCAATCAACCATCATCAACATCAGTCACATCATTTTCATCATCCCGCAATGAGTTATGCTGGCCAAAGCATGCAACGACAAAAAAATCTAAAGTGCCAAATGACAGGGAGTCTCAGTAATTTCCTCTCATGGACCATCATGTCATTTTGTTAAATAAAGTGTTGTTGCTGTTGTCCATGGTGTTGATAGATATGACAAAATGTTGAAGTGTGTTTGGAATCTGAAAGTAGTGGCTCCTCTAGCTGTGTTTCAACCTCACCCACACACACATACGACTCATTACCACCCATGTTCATGGATATGCACTTGTTCTATGGACCACAAGCCAAGGATAACACACACAAAAAGCTTCAGTTCATTTGTAGTTGTTGTTGTAGTAGTTGTGATGATGATATTTAATAATTATGATGAATTATTTCGTTGTGAAGCAAAAACAACAACAACAACAGAAATCTGAAACCCCAAGAATGATATCATTGATGATTTGGCTTTCAGGGTGTTGTTGTGATGTTGATGATTCTGTTTTTGGCTTTCATTGTCGCAATGAGTCTCCATAATGGTTGACAGTTTTGTTGTTGTTGTTGTTGACGTTGATGCTAGTGTTATTTGATTTTAACACTTGAAAATGTCAAAATCATTAAACAAATAATGACATTTGCTGAAACACTATGGATGTACTTCAAATATAACATACACACAAGAGATGAGGTAAAGGGTGCACAATGGGTTAAAAAGTAAAAAATATTTTCAAAAATCCTGGCCTTGTGTGGATGCTTTAAAAAATAGTTTTGAAAAATAGTTTTAAAAAATAGTTTTAAACCAGTAAGGAAAACAGTAAAGTCGGACGGGGCCGACCCTTCACCACATTGGGAATATTCAACAGAGCACTATCCAAATCTTAACCGATTAATGTTGTGCAAAATTTTGAGCCAATCGGACCCACCTTTGTGCAGCATTTATATCCAAATTCTAGGTTATACAGTTCACTGTGCAAAATTGGTTGGCAATCGGACAAACTATGGGTCTTTAGTGCACAATTTACATAAAATCGGAAGAAAAAATATATAGGAGCTATATCTAAATCTGAAGAGATTTTCACGAAACTCAGCACACATCAGAAAAGACTCAATTCATTACGCTATAGCAAATTTCGTGCAAATCGAAAGATGTATAGGGACTTTGGTGCACCATTTACATAGAATCGGACGAAACTATATATGGGATCTATATCTAAATTTGGACCGATTTTCACGAAACTTGGCAGACATCACTCTAGGCTCAATTCAGTACGTTATGCCAAATTTCGTGCAAATCAAAAGATATATAGGGACTTTGGTGCACCATTTGTATTAAATCGGACGAAAATATATATGGGAGCTATATAAATCTGGACCGATTTTCACGAACACAACTGGTGTGGATACTCAAAAATATTTTAATAACCAGTGAGCGGAGCAGTATAGTCGGACGGGGCCGACCATACGATACCCTACACAACTACCACGATCTCTAACTTTCTGAGGATGTTTATTCCGAGTCTGAGTAATATTTCGTGATATTTGCCCCCTCTTGTCCGATTAGAGGTTAACAACACCTCTTCCTTACTATTTTCGAATATTCAGTACAGTCCTTCTAATTACTTGTCCAGATTACCTTCACGGTGGGTTGTGTTGTGATTTTTGGATTATACTCTACTCGAAAACACACAAAAAATTATATTCTCCGTCCATTTCATCCCAAAATTTTAATCTGATCATCACCGAAAATTATAGGCGTTGTTCTTGACCATAACTGGAGCCTCATGAACAATTTCAAAGCCATCAGCGCGATATTTCTCCCTCTAATGTGGTAATGGGTTACTAAATAATATCTGAATACGTAAGCACCTGTAAATATTTGACTGTAACTCCCACATCTGAGTAGATACATCACTATATTTGGTATCAATTTAAAGGCCAACCACTCCTCTTGGATATGCTATCAACTCCTGGGGTCTACATCCTCCAGGAGTAAATATATATGCCATAGAATACAAATTTTGTCATTTTTCACACAAAAGTCAGGGTCCATTTGACCCGCTAAATATTGACCGATCTTTATCAAAACATGCATGCTTATTCTCTGGCCCGATCCCCTTCACCATGCAAAAATTCGCGGTGTTTGGGCCATAATTGCGGCCTCTGGAGCGACCAGAAAAACCGACAAAAATTTAGTATTTGGTCCATTTCATCCCCTAAATATTAACCGATCTTTTCCAAAAACAATAGGAGTCTTCATTGGCCAGAACCCATCCTACATGCAAAATTTCGTGAAGATTGGTCCATAACTGTGGCCTGTATCGTGTTTACAATCCACGCCATAGGTTGGATCCTTAAAATAATTTTTATAAAAATATTGTGTGGATCTTTAAAAATCCACGCCTTGTGTGGATCTTTAAAAATCCACGCCTTGTGTGGATCTTTAAAAATCCACGCCTTGTGTGGATCTTTAAAAATCCACGCCTTGTGTGGATCTTTAAAAATTCACGCCTTGTGTGGATCTTTAAAAATTCACGCCTTTGTGTTAAACCTTGACAAAATATTTTTAAAGAAATCCACACCTTAAAAAATCCTCCCACTGTGTCTTCAATGTCACCACTGACTTTTGATGCCTTCATTTGATTCTTCTTCTACTTCTAGTTCTCCATCTTGTTCAACACTTTTATTAATGAATGACAGGCAAAACTCAACGCTCCTCACTTCATATTAATTTATCTAAACAAATATTAAATGATTTCTTGTTCTTCTTCTTCGGCCACCTCAACATCATCATCGCCATTAATCACAATCAGCTTCAACATCAGTTGCAACAACTACAATTATTTTCAAGGCATGCTCATCCTCAACCATCAGCCCATCAACGTTAAAATGCCTGCGCAAAAAAATGGGAAACCGAGTCAAATGCCTTGAATGGATTTTGAAATTTAATTAGGAAATAATTTATGAAAAAAAAACGAAACGAAACAATTGAAATTGAAATCTTAAGAGCCCACAGAGCATGCTGAGGTGCCAGTGGTTGGTCTATTTGCGGTCGAGCAAATTGAAAATGAAATTTAAATTGTAGCACTTCATTTTGGATTAAGAGTGTATGGACTAAAGCGATTATTATTGGAATTTAAATAAATAGTTTCGGACGGTCATTTGGAATTTTTTTTCTGTCGGATATTGAGAAGATTGCCGCAAAAAAATAATTATACCCTACACAACTATGTTGTCAGGGTACTATAGCTTTGTGCAGCCCCAAAAGTTTGTAACGCCGCGAAATATTTGTCCTAGACCCACCTTTAAGTATACCGATCGTCATATCTCGACTAGCTGAGTCGATCTAGACATGTGTGTCCGTCCGTCCGTCTGTCCATTATAATTTGTAAACACGATACAGGCCACAGTTATGGACCAATCTTCACGAAATTTTGCATGTAGGATGGGTTCTGGCCAATGAAGACCCCTATTGTTTTTGGAAAAGATCAGTTAATATTTAGGGGACGAAATGGACCAAATACTAAATTTTTGTCGGTTTTTCTGGTCGCAACAATGGTCCGAACATCGTGAAATTTTGCATTGAGAAGCGGATCGGGCCAAAGAATAAGCATGCCTGTTTGGAGAAAGATCGGTCAATATTTAGCGGGTCAAATGGACCCTGACTTTTGTGTGAAAAATGACAAAATTTGTATTCTATAGCGTATAGATTTACCCATGAAGGACATATACCCGAGAAGTTGATATTATATCTAAGAGGAGTGGTTTACCTTTAAATTAAGACCAATTATATTGTTGTATGTGCTCGGATGTTGGAGTTACATCTAAATATTTACAGGTATCTCCGTATTCGTATATTATTTAGTAACCCATTATCACTCTGGAGAGCGGAACTATTGCGCTGATCGCTTTGAAATGTACCATGAGGTTCCAGTTATGGTCAAGGACAACGCCTATAATTTTCGGTGATTGTCTAGATTGACTCAGCTAGTCAAGATATGACGATCGGTTTACTTGAAGGTGGATCTAGGACCAACATTTCGCTGCGTTACAAACTCTTGGGCTGCACAAAGCTATAATACCCTGACAACATAGTTGTGTAGGGTATATATATATAGGGTTGTTGTCCCTCAAAAATTCCATAAAAAATATTTGAAAAAAATCCTACAACAAGGAGGGCCTTATTTTTTTTTAAATCCACGTCTTGCTGTAGGTCCTTAAAAAACCTTTAGTCCTTATTTTTTTAAATCCAATTCAAGTTTCCATCTCCAAAAAAAAAACCAGTAAGGAAAGTAGTAAAGTCGGACTGGGCCGACTTTATGATATCCTTCACCACTTTGGGTATATTGTCCATATGTATCCTAACAATTGCATGTCTATGTTCCTCGTTCTCCAACCTATGCTAACTTTAATTTCATTCGAGCAGATTTAGAGCCGTCTGCGTAACATGGGGAAAAATTATGGAAAACGATTTATAGCAAAATTGATACACGCTATTCGGTACGCCGCGTTGTTAAAAATATAATCTATATGTGGGAGCTATATCTAAATCTGAACCGATTTTCACGAAAATTAGCACACATCTTTCTAGACTTAATTCAGTACGCTATGCCAATCGAAGGGTCCTTGGTGCACCATTTACATAAAATCGGATGAAAGTATATATGGGAGATATATCGAAATATAAACCAATTTTCTCGAAACTCACCACTCATCATTCTAGACTCAATTTAGCACGCTATGCCAAATTTCATGCAAATCGAAGGATATATAGGAACTTTGGTGCACCATTTACCTAAAATCGGCCGAAAATATATATGGAAGCTATACCTAAATCTGATCTGATTTTCACGAAATTTAACACACGTCTTTCTAGACTTATTTCAGTACGCTATGCCAAATTTCGTGCAAATCGAAGAATTATATAGGGACTTTGGTGCACCTTATTGTAGGCCCTAAAAAATAATTTTTTAAAAATCCACGCCTTATTGTAGGCCCTAAAAAATAATTTTTTAAAAATCCACGCCTTATTGTAGGCCCTAAAAAATAATTTTTTAAAAATCCACGCCTTATTGTAGGCCCTAAAAAATAATTTTTTAAAAATCCACGCCTTATTGTAGGCCCTAAAAAATATTTTTTTAAAAATCCACGCCTTATTGTAGGCCCTAAAAAATAATTTTTTAAAAATCCACGCCTTATTGTAGGCCCTAAAAAATAATTTTTTAAAAATCCACGCCTTATTGTTAAAAAAATTTTTTAAAAATCCACGCCTTATTGTAGGCCCTAAAAAATAATTTTTTAAAAATCCACGCCTTATTGTAGGCCCTAAAAAATATTTTTTTAAAAATCCACGCCTTATTGTAGGCCCTAAAAAATATTTTTTTTAAAAATCCACGCCTTATTGTAGGCCCTAAAAAATATTTTTTAATTTTTAGGCCCTAAAAAATAATTTTTTAAAACTTTTAGGCCCTGAAAAATAATTTTTTTTGTTGTTGTTTTTCTTGTTTTTCTTCCACGCCTTATTGTAGGCCCATAACATTTGTCATTGTTTGGTGTAGAATCAGAACAACAACAACAACAACAACGACAAAAAAAATCACAAAACAAGAAAATGACTCACTCTTAGGGTTCTTCATATATAGCTGGCAAAGCTTTAAGGATGCCTTACATCACTTTATGTTGATTATCATCAACATGAGTTCTCCTCCCCCTTCCCGCTCGCACCCCCATCATTCATTTCCCATTTTAATCAAAGATCAAAGTAAATTAAGTCCTCTGTGGTTTTTGCAGCTTTTCTGCATAAAAATATCCTTCCTCTTCCTTATTTACAACGCAGCTCTGTGTGTTCTTTCTGGCTTTTTTGTTTTGAGTTTTTGTTGTTTTTTGTTCTGCTGGAGATTTTGTTTTTGTGATTGCTGGTGGTTTCTGTTGTTGTTGTTGCATTGCATTTCCTTCAATTATGCATTTTTGTCAAGTTGTTGGTCGTTCGGCTGGATGGTTGGTTGTTGCACCATCAACCAAATGAGAATTGCAAGCTTGCCCCTCCTCTTCCCCTCATTGCCTCTGAATTTTGTTACAAAGTATTTCTTTTTTTTTTGGTTCTGAACTCCTAAAGTGTGCCCTGACCAGGCTCAACACACACAGCAGAGCCAGAGCCAGTGCCAGAGTGAAACCCCCAACACCAATGCAAATAAAATCAAAAGTCAAAGTAATTAACAAAGGAAGGACCTTTGTAATCCTTCGTCGCTGTAACACTCTGCAACAAAGGAATACATTCACACGCACACACACACTCTCACTCACAAGCACACACAGCTGCACAAAACACCTCGTTCTCCATAGATTATGTGATGGAATGGTGACTGCTGGTGTGGCTTTAACAAGTAAATAAAAAAAAAACAACAAAAACAACATCGGGGGGACTAAAAGTGAAACATCGACGACAATTGTAATTGTCAACGAAATCCTCAAACCGGAACAACAGTAACAACAACGACAAAAAACAACAACAGTGGCCTCAAAAAAAAAGTAATACATTGCAAGAGAAAAAAAGAGGTGCGGAATACTCAAAGTATCTCCCCAACGAAGCGGAACAACAAAAGGATTACACAGAATTTTTGTGGCAACAAAATTTCAACAATAACAACAACGGACAACATTTACGCAATTTAGTCCTTGGGAGGACATTTTTTTGATTTTGGGATGGACAATTAAATTGGGACGAATTTTGTAAAGCATCCACAGCCAGGCGTGGATTAAAAAAAAAACTTTTTAAGGATCCTCAGAAAGGCGTGGATTTCTAACAAACATTTTTGAGGACTATAACAAGGCGTGGATTTATTAAAAATATTTTTTCGAGGACTTACGAAGACGTAGACTTATTATACCCTACTCAACTATGTTGTCAGGGTATTATAGCTTTGTGCAGGCCCAAGAGTTTGTAACGCCTCGAAATATTGGCCCAGACCCACCTTTAATTATATTGATCGTCATATCTCGACTAGCTGAGTCGATTTAGACATGTGAGTCCGTCCGTCCGTCTGTCCATTATAATTTGTAAACGCGATACAGGCCATAGTAATGGACCAATCTTCACGAAATTTTGCATGTAGGATGGGTTCTAGCCAATGAAGAACCCTATTGTTTGTGGAAATGATCAGTTAATATTTTGGGGATGAAATGGACCAAATACTTAATTTTTGTCGGGTTTTCTGGTCGCTCCAGAGGCCGCAATTATGGCCTGAACATAGCGAAATTTTACATGGAGAAGGGGATCGGGTCAAAGAATAAGCATGCATATTTTGATAAAAATGGGTCAATATTTAGCAGGTCAAATGCACCCTGACTTTTGTATGAAAAATTACAAAATTTGTATTCTTTAGCGCATATATTTACTCCTGAAGGACATAGACCCGATAAGTTTATAGTATATCCCAGAGGAGTTATTGGCCTTTAAATTGATTCCAATTATATTGCTGTATGTACTCGGATGCGGATGTTACACTTAAATTGTTACAAGTATTTACATATTCATATATAATTTAGTAACCCATTACCACTAGAGGGTGAAAAAACAGCTTTGAGCGCATTGAAATTTTGCATGAGGATTTAGGTATGGTCAAGGAGCACGCCTTTAATTTTCGGTTATGATCAGATAATAATATTGGGATGATGTGGACCCAAAACTTATTTTTTGTGCGTGTGTGTGTGTGTTTTTTTTTGAGTCGATATAGGTCACAGTTCAAAGCCAAACATCACAACTCAACCCTGCATATTAGTAGTATTTGTTGACCTCTTGTCGGTCAAGAGGGTGCAAATATCGGTGCAAATATAGAACCGCAGAAAGTTAGATTTTCGTGGAAGTTGTGTAGGGTATCATATGGTCGCCCCGTTCGACTATACTGCTCCGCTCAATGGTTTTTTTATACCATTCACCACACTGTGGTACAGGGTATTATGTCTTTGTGCATATGTTTGTAACAGGCAAAAGGAATCGATATAGACCTATGGTTCCTTTTGAGAATATACATAGAATCACTTTCTAAGTCGATTTACGCATGTCCGTCCGTCTGTCTGTCTGTACGTCCATGTATTTCGTTGAACAAAGTACGGGTCGCATTTATGATCCGATTTGGATGAAATTTGGCACAGTTCACTTATTTGGCCCAAGGACGAACCCTATTGAAATTGGAGAAAATCTGTGCAGATTTAGATATAGCTCCCATATATATTTTCATCTGATTTAAGGTAACTGGTGAACCAAAGTCCCCAAATATCACTCGATATGCACGAAAATTGGCACAGCATATTGAATTATGTTTGGAGTAATGTGTGCTAAGTTTCGTGAAAATCGGTTCAGATTTAGATATAGCTCCCATATATAGTTTCGTCCGATTTAATGTAAATGGTGTACCGAAGTCCCTATATATCTTTCGATTTGCACGCAATTTGGTATAGCCTACTGTATTAGGTCTAGAATGATGTGTGCTAAGTTTCATGAAATTCGGTTCAGATTTAGATATAGCTCCCATATATAGTTTCGTCTGATTTAATATAAATGGTGCACCAAAGTCCGTATATATCATTAGATTTGCTCCAAATGTGGCATAACGTACTAAATTGAGCCTAGAGTGATGTCTGCCAAGTTTCGTGAAAATCGATTCAGATTTAGATATAGCTCCCACATATATTTTCGTCCGATTTAAAGTAAATAGGGCACCAAAGTCCCTATATATCATTCGATTTGCACGAAATTTGGCATATCGTAATGAATTAGGTCTAGAAGGACGTGTGTCAAGTTTCCTGAAAATCGGTCCAGATTTAGATATAGCTCCCATATATATTTTCGTCCGATTTAAGGTAAATGGTGTCCCAAAGTCCCTATATATCTTTCGATTTGCACGAAATTTGGCACAACGTACTGAATTGAGTCTAGAATAACGTGTACCAAGTTTCGATAAAATCGGGTCAGATTTAGATATAGTTCACATATATATTTTCGTCCGATTTTAGATATATGGTGGAACAAAGTCCCCAAAAATCTCCCGATTTGCACGATATTTGGCATAGCGTAGTGAATGAAGCCTAGAGTGATGTGAGTTAAGTTTCGTGAAAATCGGTTCAGATTTAGATATAGCTCCCATATATATTTTCGTCCGATTGAATGTAAATGACGTAACAAAGTTCCTATATATGTTCCAATTTGCATGAAATTTGGCAAAACGTACTGGACTATGTCTAGAACGATGTATGTTGAATTTCGTAAAAATCGGTTCGGATTTTGATATAGCGGATTTAGATAATGCTGCACCAAAGTCCCTAAATATCTTTCGATTGCACGAAATTTTGCATAACGTACTGATTTGAGCCTGGAGTGATGTCTGCCAAGTTTCGTGATAATCGGCCCAGATTTAGATATAGCTCCCAAATATATTTTCGTCTGATTTATGGTAAATGGTGCACCAAAGTCACTATATATATTTCGATTTGCACGAAATTTGGCATAAGGTAATAAATGAGGTCGATAATAATATGTGCTAAGATTTGTGAAAATCGGTTCGGATTTAGTTATATATATATAGTTTCGTCCGATTTAATGGTGCAGCAAAGTCCCTATATATCATTCGATTTGCATGAAATTTGGCATAGCGTACTGAATTGAGTCTAGAATGTTGTGTGGTACGTTTCGGGAATATCGATTCAGATTTCGATTGAGACTTGAATGACATTATTGCGTTTTGTTGTAATTGGTGCAGATGTAGCTAGCTTCCATATCTATTTCGAACGGATGTCTGATTCAGATTAAATTTTTAACAGTGCGACGTACCGAATAGCGTGTATCAAGGCATGAGTTCTTGAGGGAACATTGACATGCAATTGTAAGGATACATATGTACAATATACCCAAAGTGGTGAAGGGTATCATATAGTCGACCCAGTCCGAATATATTACTTTCCTTACTGTTTTTTTTTTTTTGGTTTTCAAATTTTCTCCCAATTATCCTTCACAAAAATATATTTTTTAAAGTCCAAATTTTAGCCAAGTCATTTGTTTTGGTGTTTGTTGTTGTTGATGTTGCTGTTGTTGTTTTTCCTTTGATGAAGTCAATGTTTGTTTTAGAAGCTCTGTTTCGTGCTTTTTTCCAACCATTCCGTTGCCTTTGCTGTTGTTGTTGTCGCTGTCGTCAAAGTACAAAAGATGACAAAAATTAGCTTCAATTAGCACAAGGAATTGATGGTGGAACAAAAGGAAGCTCATCGGCAGCAATCACTCAACCCAGAACAAAACAGCAGCAGCAGAGTAGCACAACAACAAAGGCAGGAACACTTACAAAGGACGAAATAAAAACAACAATCCAAGCCAATCAACACTGCTATCAATTACTTTGCATAAAAAGGTGAGTGGTATGAGTGCTTTGAGATAAGAAATAACAGAGGGAAAACAAACCAAAAAACTGAAGCATACTTTTTGGCGGACGATTAAAAACACCATCAACATATTTGTAGCATGCGATATATTTTTTGTGGAATGGGGGAAATAATGGAAAATAATTATTTTAATGGGAAATTTTGGATTTTTTTCGCATAAGTGGGGGATGAGGGATACAAATGGACTTTACATTTGGATGCTAACTGCGACTGCCCTGCAGGATTTATCCCTAATTTTCCAGTAATTTTTCTTATAGAAAATCTCATCAAATTGGAAAGAAATTTGGCATAGAATTCCTTCGGAGCATAAACAAATGTTTTTTTATTAACTCCATGCCTTGAAAAAATTCCTTGAAAAATATTGTCAATAATTTCTACTAATTTCTAATTTCTACTAATTTCTACTAAAACGCAAATAAAAACTTCGAGAACGCCATCCTAAAGGACCATTTGATTGAGTTGAAGTCAATGAAGAATGCCTTAAAGTGCCTCTAAGATGTTTTTTTGAAGGAAGGAAGCTGGGGCAAGAAAAAGAACTACTTTTGCTGTTATTGTTGGCAAAAGTAGTAATTTTTTGCCCCGACTTCCAACAATTTAAAAGTAATTGTGTGAGAGTGAGTGTGTGAGCCACCGGTTTTTTCACAGTGAATTTTTCGTTAGGCCATTTTTTCGACGTTTGTTCTCCACAGTTTTTTTTTTTCGGTGAACAAAAGTTCGGTAGGTTTTCTTGGATTCCTTTTTGCCCTGCCTACACTACAGAATGTCCTGTGCGGCTGAGAAAGAAAGTGAGTATGTGGGTGTGAGTGTTGGTGCATTGGGGCTCCACTGAACTGCATCAAAGGAGGCTGCCGAAAAAAACGTTTGTTTTGTTGTCGTTTTAAGTGGCACTTTTATTGCCGACTTGACGAAACGTTCAACAATACAACAAAGGAGCGAACACATTCTGCCCTCCAGTCCCCAAATAACTTGGGGGGTGGATGAGGTGGGAACTTGTTGGAAGTTGCTTGCAGTGTTTGAAGAAAAAAAAAAACAACAACAACTGAAAGTATGCACTTGAAAGCGTTTGAATGCAGCTAAATAAACTTACTTTCAAAGTCAATGCAAGGCAATAAAAGAAAAACATACAAACACAAACACACACACACATATACTTAAAAATCCTCTCCACAGTAAATCGGACGAAAATATCTAAATCTGAACCGATTTTCAGGAAACTTAACACATCATGCTAGAACTAATTCATTACGCTATGCAAAATTTCGTACAAATCGGAAAATATATAGAGTCTTTGGTATACCATTTGCAATAAATCGGGCGAAATATATATATGGCAGCTATATCTAATCTGAACTGATTTTCAGGAAACTTAGCACACATCACTCTAGACTTAATTCCGTGCGTTGTGCCAAATTTCGTTCAAATCTAAAGATATATAGGGACTTTGGTGTACCATTTACCTTAAATCAGACGAAACTATATATGGGGGCTATATCTAAATCTGAAGCGATTTTCACGAAACTTAACACAAATCATGCCAGACCTAATTCATTACGCTGTGCCAAATTTCGTGGAAATCGAAAGATATATAGGGACTTTGGTGCACCATTTACATTAAATCGGTCGAAAAGATATATGGGGCCTATATCTAAATCTGAAGCGATTTTCACGAAACTTAACACAAATCATGCCAGACCTAATTCATTACGCTGTGCCAAATTTCGTGCAAATCGAAAGATATATAAGGACTTTGGTTCACCATTTACATAAAATCGGACGAAAATATATATGGGGGCTATATCTAAATCTGAACAATGATTCACGAAACTTAACACACATCATTCTAGACATAGTTTGGTACCCCATGCAATATTTCGTGCAAATCGAAAGATATACAGGGACTTTGGTTCACCATTTACATAAAATCGGACGAAAATATATATGGAAGCTATATCTAAATATGGACCGATTTTCACGAAACTTGGCAGACATCATTCTAGGCTCAATTCAGTCCGTTATACCAAATTTCGTGCAAATCGAAATATATATAGGGACTTTGGTGTGCCATATACCTTAAATCGGACGAATATATATATGGAGGCTATATCTAAATCTGAACCGATTTTCAGGAAGCTTAACACACATCCCTGTAGACTTTATGTAGTACTCTATGCCAAATTTCGTGCATATCGAAGGATATATAGGGACTTAGCTACACCATTTATATTATATCGGTCGAACATATATACGGGAGCTATATCTAAATCTAAACCAATTTAAATGTCACTTTTGTTTCTTCACGAAACTTAGCACACATCATTTTAGGCTTAATTCTGTACGCTGTGCCAAATTTCGTGCAAATTGAAGGAAATGTAGGGACTTTGGTACACCATTTACCTTAAATCGGACGAAAATATATATGGGAGCTATACCTAAATCTGAACCGATTTTCAGGAAACTTAACACACATCATTCTAGACTTAATTCAGTACACCATGCAAAATTTCGTACAAATCGAAAGATATATAGAGACGTTTGTGCACCATTTACATTAAATCGGACGAAACCAGTAAGGAAAGTAGTAAAGTCGGACGGGGCCGACTATATGATACCCTTCACCACTATGGGTATATTAAACAGGACTATTAACATGTAATTGGATGAAAAAAAGTAATATTTATCTAAATGTGAATCTACCTAGATCTATCCATAAAGTATGTTAATCGACTTCAAACAAATATAAATAAGTCCGTTGGGCTATGTCTGTACTTCTAGAAAACGCAACTACGTAATTGTATGCTCAATTTTGTGCGTTGTGCACAATTTGATGTCAATCTGACTAACATGAGGAGTCTGATGCCCAATTTACTTGAAATCGGTCGAAAATATATATGGAAGCTCTATCCAAATATTAAGCGATTTCAAACAAACTTGTCACAGGTTAGGTTATACTAATTTCAGAACGTTTTGTTTCTATTGGTTCCTTAGTACGTCAATTACTTAAAATCAATCTATAATAAAAGGGAGCTATATCTAAATCTGGACCGATTTTCACGAAACTTAGCATCATTTTAGGCTCAATTCAGTACGTTATGACAAATTTCGTGCAAATCGAAAGTTATATAGGGACTTTGGGGCACCATTTACATGAAATCGTACGAAACTATATGTGGGAGCTATATCTAAATCTGGGCCGATTTTCTCGAAACTTGGTAGACATCATTCCAGGCTCAATTCAGTGCGTTATGCCAAATTTCGTGCAAATCGAAAGTTATATAGGGACTTTGAGGCACCATTTACATGAAATCGGACGAAACTATATATGGGAGCTATATCTAAATCTGGACCGATTTTCTCCAAACTTGGCAGACATCACTCTAGGCTTAATTCAGTACGTTATGCCAAATTTCGTGCAAATCAAAAGATATATAGGGACTTTGGGGCACCATTTACATGAAATCGTACGAAACTATATATGGGAGCTATATCTAAATCTGGACCGATTTTCTCGAAACTTGGTAGACATCATTCCAGGCTCAATTCAGTACGTTATGCCAAATTTCGTGCAAATCGAAAGTTATATAGGGACTTTGAGGCACCATTTACATGAAATCGGACGAAACTATATATGGGAGCTATATCTAAATTTGGACCGATTTTCTCCAAACTTGGCAGACATCACTCTAGGCTTAATTCAGTACGTTATGCCAAATTTCGTGCAAATCGAAAGTTATATAGGGACTTTGAGGCACCATTTACATGAAATCGGACGAAACTATATATGGGAGCTATATCTAAATCTGGACCGATTTTCTCCAAACTTGGCAGACATCACTCTAGGCTTGATTCAGTACGTTATGCCAAATTTCGTGCAAATCAAAAGATATATACGGACTTTGGGGCACCATTTACATGAAATCGTACGAAACTATATATGGGAGCTAAATCTAAATCTGGACCGATTTTCTCCAAACTTGTTAGACATCATTCTAAGCTCAATTCAGTACGTTATGCCAAATTTCGCGCAAATCGAAAGATATATAGGGACTTTGGGGCACCTTTTACATGAAATCGGACGAAACTATATATGGGAGCTATATCTAAATCTGGACCGATTTTCTCCAAACTTGGCAGACATCACTCTAGGCTTAATTCAGTACGTTATACCAAATTTCGTGCAAATCAAAAGATATATAGGAACTTTGGGGCACCATATACATGAAATCGGACGAAACTATATATGGGAGCTATATCTAAATCTGGACCGATTTTCACGAAACTTGGCAGACATCATTCTAGACCTAAATGATTAAGCTGTACCAAATTTCGTGCAAATCGAAAGATATATAGGGGCCGTTTACATTAAATCGGTTAAATATATATATGGGAGCTATATCTAAATCTGAACCGATTTTTCCCAATTTCAATAGGGTTCGTCCTTGGGCCGAATAAGTGACCTATGCCAAATTTCATTCAATTCGGATCATAAATGCGACCTGTACTTTGTTTACAATTTAACATGGACAGACAGACAGACGGACAGACGGACGGACGGACGGACATGCATAAATCGACTTAGAAAGTGATTCTATGCATATTCTCAAAAGGAACCATGTGTCTATCTCGTTTCCTTTTGCCTGTTACAAACATATGCACAAAGACATAATACCCTGTACCACAGTGTGGTGAAGGGTATAAAAATATATGGGAGCTATATCCAAATCTGAACCGATTTTCAAAAAAACTTAACACAGATCATTCTAGACCTTATTCATTACGCTTTACCAAATTTCTTGCAAATCGAATGATATATAGGGACTTTGGTACACCATTTCCCTTAAATCGGACGAAAGTATATATGGAAGCTATATCTAAATCTGGACCGATTTTCACGAAACTTAACACACATCATGCTAGACCTAAGTTATTACGCTTTGCCAAATTTCGTGCAAATCGGAAGATATTTAGGGACTTTGGTGCACCATTTACATAAAATCGGACGAGACTATATATGGGAGCTATATATAAATCTAAACCGAATTTCATAAAACTTAACACACATTATTCTACACTTAATTCAGTACCCATGCAAAATTTCGTGCAAATCGGAAGAAATATAGGGGGCTTTGGTATACCCTTTACATTAAATCGGACGAAAATATATATGGAAGCTATATCTAAATCTGAAACTGATTTTCACGAAACTTAACACACATCATTCTAGACCTAATTCATTACGCTATACCACATTTCGGTCAAATCGAGATATATATAGGGACTTTGGTGCACCATTTACATTAAATCGGTCTAAAATATATGTGGGGGCTATATCTAAATCTGAACCGATTTTCACGAAATTTAACACACATCATTCTAGACTCAATTCATTACGCTATGCCAAATTTCGTACAAATCGAAATATATATAGGGACTTTGGTACACCATTCACATTAAATCGGTCGAAAATATATATGGGGGCTATATCTAAATCTGAACTGATTTTTCCCAATTTCAATACCAATTAAATGAGCTGGGCCAAATTTCATCCAATTCGGATCATAAATGCGACCTGTACTTTGTTTACAATTTAACATGGACAGACAGACGGACGGACATGCATAAATCGACTTAGAAAGTGATTCTATGCATATTCTCAAAAGGAACCATGTGTCTATCTCGTTTTCGTTTGCCTGTTACAAACATATGCACAAAGACACAATACCCTGTACCACAGTGTGGTGAAGGGTATAAAAATCCACGCCTTGTGAATCTTTAAAAAAATATTTTTAGAAAAATCCACGATTTGCTGTTTATGTTGGAAAAAAAATAAAGAAAAAAACCCACACCTTGCTGTGGATGTTTAAAAAAATATTTTTATTATTTTTTTAATATTTTTTTTAAATGCGTGGATTTTTTAAAATATAATTTTTTAAACATCCACAGCAAGGTCCATTAAAAAAAATTTTCGCCTTAAGAAATGCTTCTTTCGCTTCTCCCCAAAATAAAATTCCAAAGGACTCTCCCATGCTCCAAAACATACGCCAACAGTTTATTGCGTTTAGATTTTGAAAACAAACAATCCACAATAATAATATTTCGTGGATGGAGGGTACTTGTCGGATTCTCTTTTATCTAAAAAGCCAATTAAAATAAAGAAGAAAAAACAATCGCCCACCACATGCAGAAGAACAAGAAAAAACACAGAAAATAATAATCTCAAAAACAAATCCTAGGGTGGAAGTAAGCATACACGGCAGCATGCAACACAAAATCTTGCAGTTTGGAGCTGCAACAACAACAACACAACAAAAAAAATATGAAAAATCGCACGCTAACACGTAACTCTCGAAAAAAGAAAAAAAACAACAGCAGCAGCAGCTACAACATAAAGAACAAACAAAACAAAAGTGTCCTTATCCCCTTTTTAACATAAAAAAGGATAACAAAACACACACGCACGCACCCACACTCATATTCATACACACTAACACACGAAACAAATCTCCAAATATGAAAAACGTGAATCCTGTGAATTCCAGGTTTTGATATTTAGTTCTGTATAGGAATGGGATTAGGGAGTGGGAAGGAGATGGGGAAAGGTAAGGAGAGTAATGTGCATCGTTGTTTCCCTTTGATGCCATGCGAAAATTCTACACTTCTACCGCTTGACGTTTTGATGCATTTACTTTGGGTCCTGTCAATATTCAAGCATCAAATGCAGATGTTTTCCCAGCTCGGAAAAAAGCAACAACAACAAAGAGGATAGGTGAAGGATTTTTCCTTAGATGGATGATGACGATGTCGAGTTGCTACTGTTGCTATTTGTCTTTGTTTAGCGTTGGCGTTAAATGTAAAGGGCAACAGTTTTGTTACTGTAGTTTTTTTGTGAGAGGAGGTCGTTGGCGGGGTTATTTCCAATAGGGGTAAAAGTTCCAAGTAAACGAAGGCCATAATAAAGAAGCAGAGAATGTTTGTCGGGAATTTTTTAAAGATCTACATCAAGGTCTGGATTTTTTCAAAAAAAAATATATTTTTAAGGACTAAATCAAGGCGTGGATTTTTTAAAAAAATAAGTTTCGTTAAAATCGGTTCAGATTTAGATATAACTCCCATATATATTTTCGTCCGATTTAATAGAAATGGTGCACCAAAGTCCCAATATATCTTTCCTATCCTATCCGTTCAGAGGTGTATAAAGCCATGTCTGCGCTTGGCATTCCTGCAAAATTAATACGGCTATGCAGGATAACTTTAACTAGCACAAAATCAGCAGTTAAAGTCAGCGCCCTTTAATACCTTTTTAACATCCTGCTGGAAAAGGTCATACGAGACGCAAAGATAAACAGAAATGACACTCTGTACACCAAACAACACATGTTACTCGCCTACGCCGATGACATCGATATAATGGGTCGAACTTTGCGAGCGGTAACAGCCACCTTTGAACAAATTGAGAAGGAGTCTGCCAAAGTGGGTCTGGCAGTAAACGGCGAGAAGACCAAGCTGAAGGTATCAACGCGCGAGGCGTTCAGTAGACTCGGACCAACTGTGGAACTTGAAAACTACAGCTTCGAGGTAGTTAAAGATTTTATATACCTTGGTACCGCCATAAATATAAAGCGTATGACATCCGTTTTGAAATTCGGAGAAGGATTGCGATGGCCAACAGATGCTACTATGGTCTAAGTAAGCAGTTTAGAAACAAGACCACCTTCCGCCAGACCAAACTCACACTGTACAAGATGCTGATACTACCCGCCGTGCTGTTATATGGATCTGCGCAAGCAGATGAGGCAACTCTTGGAGTGTTTCAAAGAAAAATTCTCCGAAAATATATGAATATCGGCGTCGAATGAACCACTAACTTTACAATTTTTACGCGGACATCGACATAGTCAGTCGTATTGAGCTGTAGCGACTACGATTGCTGGGCTGTGTTGTACGAATGAATTAGAATGCCCCAGCTCAAAAGACATATAAAAGCGAGCCTACTGATGGTTCCCGGCCGCGAGTCAGATGGAAAGACCAAGTGGAAAACAACATCTTGGAACCTGGTCTTTCAAATTGGAGGAAATGTGCCCAAGATCGACGCGCTTGGAAATCTTTTTTAAGCTCGGCTTATGAGATCTAGATATAGCTCCCATATATATATATTCGACCGATTTAATGTAAAATATGCACCAAAGTCCCTACATATCTTTCGATTTGCACGAAATTTGGCACAGCATACTAAATTGAGTCTAGAATGGTGTGTGTTATGTTTCGTGAAAATCGGTTCAGATTTAAATGCGGCTCCCATATATATTTTCGTCCGATTTAATAGAAATGATGCACCAAAGTCCCTATATATCTTTCGATTTGCACGAAATGTGACATAGCCGAGTGTCACATTGTGTAGGAGCCTTAAAAAATATTTTTAGGCTCCTACACAAGGCGTGGATTTAAAAAAATATATTTTTAAGGTTTTACACCTCCTCTTATTTAACCTTCCCTCGTTCCGCACCCTCTCCCTTCCTTATCAATTGTTTTATAATTTTTCTAACAACAAAAATATTTACAACATTATAACATTTGAGAGTGAATAAATGTGTGTATATGTGTTTGTGTGTGAATCAAATGCAATTGCGTTGTAGCCAACCAAGCCGAGTGGGTGTTGGGGTGGTGGAGTGGGCGAGGGCGTGGAACTGGTTGCAAGTTGAAAATACTCATTAAACATTTACTTTTTGTTTACAGCTGTTTTCATGAGAGAGACACAACTTTGTGACGGCATTTCAGCTTTGATGTTTTGAAGTGTTTTTTGATGTTACTGCTCCTTTACTTTATGAGCGTGAGCATGGAACGCTCGCTAAAGAGGATGCGGCAGAGATTTCACACACACACACAGATATACACACTCTTGTGTGTATGTCGTTGATGATGATACAATAATTTTATTTGTGGTGGAGTGGTGGTGGTGATGTTGGAGTTGAGTCCTTTTTGCCTGTAAAAGAATTTTCTCGTTGTTGTTGTTGTTGTTTCAACAGCGTGGGCTGCAGATAAACACTTGAGTGCAGATGCTGCAACCAAGAATGCGTGGCTGTGTATTTTTTAAATTTTTTACAAAGGGAAAGTTGAATCGTTGGCTTTTCACACGCTTTGTCACGGTGCTTCGGCTTTTTTTCAAATTGGTTTTATTTGCAAATAAATCTTAAAACAAATGACTCGTAAAATGTTGACAAATCCATGACGATTTTTGTGGTCGTTGTTGTTCGTGTATTTTTTTGTGGAAAATTGTGCGTCCTTTATTTGTTGTTTTTGATGCCTCCAATTTACCTGGGTATTTATTTTTTATTTTGTATTTATTTACATATTTCTGTGGCAGGAGTTAAACAAGTCCTTGATGTTTTGTTGATTTCTGTTTCAGTACTTTTTTTATTTGTTGTTGTTGTTTTTCTTTATTTTTTTCAAAAAGAAATCAGAACGCTTTGATGTTGCTTCTTTGGCTTTTGTATCTCAGTACCTCAAGGAGATTTATGTGTATTTTTTTCTTCTTCTTGGTGTTCTTCTTCATCATCTTTTCTTTTTGCCATTCAATCAAAGGATAACGCACGCATTTCAAAAACAAAAAAACTTGGCGCCACATATGGTTAAGTGGAACTGGCAAATAAGCCAGAATTCCTTTGTAGTTTTTATGGGAAACAAAAAGGGTAAAGGGGAAGGGGTGAGAAAACAATTGAAGGATTTATAAAAAAAAATATTTTTGAAGCAGAAAAGAGGCGTGGATTTAGAAAAAAAATATTTTTTGAAGTAGGAAAGATGCGTGGATTTATAAAGAAATATTTTTTGAAGTAGAAAAGAGGCGTGGATTTATACAAAAATATTTTTTCATATAGGAAAGAGGCGTGGATTTATAAAAAAAAATTTCCATATAGGAAAGAGGCATGGATTTATAAAAAAATATTTTTTGAAGTAGGAAAGAGGCGTGGATTTATACAAAAATATTTTTTGAAGTAGGCGTGGATTTATACAAAAATATTTTTGAAGTAGGAAAGAGGCGTGGATTTATAAAAAAATATTTTTTCAAATAGGAAAGAGGCGTGAATTTATAAAGAAATATTTTTTCATGTAGGAAAGAGGCGTGGATTTATACAAAAATATTTTTTGAAGTAGGAAAGAGGCGTGGATTTATACAAAAATATTTTTTGAAGTAGGAAAGAGGCGTGGATTTATACAAAAATATTTTTTGAAGTAGGAAAGAGGCGTGGATTTATACAAAAATATTTTTTGAAGTAGGAAAGAGGCGTGGATTTATACAAAAATATTTTTTGAAGTAGGAAAGAGGCGTGGATTTATACAAAAATATTTTTTGAAGTAGGAAAGAGGCGTGGATTTATACAAAAATATTTTTTGAAGTAGGAAAGAGGCGTGGATTTATACAAAAATATTTTTTGAAGTACGTAAGAGGCGTGGATTTATACAAAAATATTTTTTGAAGTAGGAAAAAGGCGTGGATTATAAAAAAATATTTTTTGAAGTACGATAGAGGGGTGGATTTATAAAAAAATATTTTTTGAAGTACGATAGAGGTGTGGATTTATAAAAAAATATTTTTTGAAGTACGATAGAGGCGTGAATTTATAAAAAAATATTTTTTGAAGTAGGAAAGAGGCGTGGATTTATAAAAAAATATTTTTTGAAGTAGGAAAGAGGCGTGGATTTATAAAAAAATATTTTTTGAAGTAGGAAAGAGGCGTGGATTTATAAAAAAATATTTTTTGAAGTAGGAAAGAGGCGTGGATTTATAAAAAAATATTTTTTGAAGTAGGAAAGAGGCGTGGATTTATAAAAAAATATTTTTTGAAGTAGGAAAGAGGCGTGGATTTATAAAAAAATATTTTTTGAAGTAGGAAAGAGGCGTGGATTTATAAGAAAATATTTTTTGAAGTAGGAAAGAGGCGTGGATTTATAAAAAAATATTTTTTGAAGTAGGAAAGAGGCGTGGATTTATAAAAAAATATTTTTTGAAGTAGGAAAGAGGCGTGGATTTATAAAAAAATATTTTTTGAAGTAGGAAAGAGGCGTGGATTTATAAAAAAATATTTTTTGAAGTAGGAAAGAGGCGTGGATTTATAAAAAATAAGGAAAGTGGTAAAGTCGAACTGGGCCGACTATATGATACCCTTCACCAATTTGGTATATTCTACATATGTATCCTTACAATTGCATGTCAATGTTCCCTCGAAGGAACATACTCATGTCTTTCAGCAACGTATGCTAAATTTAATTTCACTCGGACAGATTTAGAGTCGTCTGCGTACGATGGGACAAATTTATGGAAAACGATTTATAGAAAAATTGATACACCCTAATCGGTACGCCGCACTGTAATCTCAATCAGACACCCGTTCGAAATACAATGGAAGCTATGGCTGCATCTGCACCAATTTCAACAAAACCCAAAAGCGTCATTCAAGGCCCCCTCTGGCTACATCGTTGGGAGCAATATCTAAATCTGAACAGATTTTCACGAAACTTACCACTTATCATTCTAGACTCAATTCAGTACGCTATGCCAATTTTCGTGCAAATCGTATGATATAAAGGGACTTTGGTGCAGCATTTACCTTAAATCGGACGAAAATATATATGTGAGCTATATATAAATCTGAACTGATTTTCAGGAAACTTAACACACATCATTCTAAACCTAATTCAGTACGCTATGCCAAATTTCGTGCAAATCGAAGCATTTTTATGGTTGCACCATTTACCTAAAATCGGACGAAAATATATATGGGAGCTATATCTGAATCTGAACCGATTTTCACGAAACTCACCTCTCATCATTCTAGACTTAATTAAGTACGGTATGCCAAATCTCGAGCAAATCGAAGGATATATAGGGACATTGGTGCACCATTTACCTAAAATCGGACGAAAATATGTATGGGAGCTATATCGAAATCTTAACCGATTTTACCGAAACTCACTGTCATCATTCTAGACTCAATTCAGTACGCTATGCCAAATTTCGTGCAAATCGAAACACATATAGGGACTTTGGTACACCATTTACCTAAAATCGGGCGAAAATATATATGGGAGCTATATCTAAACCTGAACCGATTTTCACAAAAATTTAACACACATCGTTCTAGACTTAATTCAGTACGCCATGCCAAATTTCGTGCAAATCGAAGGATATATAGGGACTTTGGTACACCATTTACCTAAAATCGGAAGAAAATATATATGGGAGCTATATTGAAATCTGAACCGATTTTTACGAAATTTAGCACACATGGTTCTAGTCTTAATACAGTATGTTATGCCAAATTTCGTGCGAATCGACGGATATATAGGGACTTTGGTGCACCATTTACTTAAAATCGGACGAAAATATATGTTGGAGCTATACCTAAATCTGAACCGATTTTCACACAATTTAACACACATCGCTATAGACTTAATTCAGTACGTTATGCCAAATTACGTGCAAATCGAAAGATATATAGGGACTTTGGTGCACCATTTACCTAAAATCGGCTGAAAATATATATGGGAGCTATATCTAAATCTGAACCGATTTTTTCCAATTTCAATAGAGTTCGTCCATGGGCCAAATAAATGAGCTGTGCCACATTTCATCCAATTCGAAATAAAAATGCGACCTGTACTTTGTTTACAATTTAACATGGACAAACAGGCAGACGGAAGGACAGACGGACAAGCATAAATAGACTTAGAAAGTTATTCTATGCATATTCTCAAAAGGAACCATGTGTCCATCTCGTTTCCTTTCGCATGTTACGAACATATGCACAAAGCCATAATACCCTGTACCACAGTGTGGTGAGGGGTATAAAAATCCACGCCTTGTGTAGGTCCATGAAAAAATATGGAGAACAATATTTTTTATATATATTTTTTCATTTGCAATGACCTCTTCCGCTTGACAATATGCAATCAAAACAAACATGCCCCAGTAAAAAACCCCAAATCCACTTCAATTCAATCGATGAAACCTCCTCCAGTTTTTCGGACAAAATCGTAATCATTGCTGCGTTGATAAGCAGTGTCTATTGAACAGAAAAAAATATATATTTGATAAACATGACAGATATGTTGTACCTGATATCAATACACTTCACACGTGAACATTAAATGTGAGTGGGTGG
Organism: Musca vetustissima; assembly: GCF_032173495.1. Lineage (NCBI taxonomy): Eukaryota > Metazoa > Arthropoda > Insecta > Diptera > Muscidae > Musca > Musca vetustissima. The sequence goes on from NW_026883928.1 coordinate 47,644, forward strand.
GGGAGGGAAGAGGCCAGGCTGAGGGTAAATGGCATGACAGGGGGCACAAATGTGAGGGCCTTCGTGGAAACAATATGGACACCATTCGAGTAATGGAAATAAAGAAGGTGTAACTCTGAGCCCCTTAATTTATTTCCCGTAATATAAAGGCCCCTCCCTCCGATTCTGCCTTCAACTGACATTTCACCTGTCCCGCATCGTAATTCCATATCCGTAATACAAGTCCAACAAATTGAATTCCAATTGCTCCTATTGAATTACTAATAACAAACTGCTATAGGTGTGCTACTGCGGCTGGGGTCTAGTACCATTGATGACGATGATGATGAACAGGAGCTGCTGATCCGACGACCACAATGCCATCGTGTGGATGTGTACACAGAGCCAAGTTACTCTGTCCCTTCTCATACCGCACTCAGTCACCTGCGTTTACTGTTCATCAGCAATGGAAAATTGGTCAAATGTTGGATGCCAATAACAAATACGACGAATGGGGAAAGCGGGGAGGGGATGGTAGGTAAGGCTGCCGGGGAGCTCTGTATTACCTTTAAGTGAGTGTTACTGGCTACCATAAAAATGGACACACTATTACTGTGTGCTGTGGTGTAAGGACACATGTGTTGAAGGTGTGCGTGGAAGAGGTTGAGGGAGAGGGGAAGAAAGGGGGATGGTTTTATTGAAAACCACTTGGACACACCAAGTTGATTATAAAGCCACCAAAAACAATTGGCCAAAAACAAAACTATATTTGTTCAAGACTCCATAACTCTACATGGTGATAGTTGGGTTATACACACACACACAGATATATAAATACATGGGTATGTGTTTGTAGACAAATACCACAATAAACATGTGTAAGTATTTATGTGGCTGATGGAGAGAGAGCGATATAGGAATTTTTGTGAAACATAATGTGGGTGATAAGACCTATACGATTGGGGGTAAGGGAATTTTTACACTTGGGTACAAAATCCATACAATCGGACGAAAATATATATGGGAGCTATATATTAATCTGAACCGATTTTCACGAAACTTAATACACATCTTTATAGACTCAATTCAGTACGATGTGCCGAATTTCGTGCAAATCGAAAAATATTTAGGGACTTTCTTGCACCATTTACCTTAAATCGGACGAAATTATATATGGGAGCTATATCCAAATCTTAACCGATTTTCACGAAACTTGGCATACATCATTCCAGGCTCAATTCAGTACGCTGTGCCAAATTTCGTGCAAATCGAAAGATATATAGGGACTTTAATGCACCATTTACCTTAAATCGGACGATGGGAGCTATATCCAAATCTGAACCGATTTTCACGAAACTTTGCACATATTATTCTAGACTTAATTTAGTACGCTATGCCAAATTTCGTACAAATCGAAAGATATTTAGGGACTTTGGTGCACCATTTACCTTAAATCGGACGAAAATATATATGGTAGCTATATTTAAATCAGAACCGATTTTCACGAAACTTTGCACACATCATTATAGACTCAATTCATAACGCTGTGCCAAATTTCATGCAAATCGAAGAATGTAGAGGGACTTTGGTGCACCATTTACATAAAATCGGACGAAACTATATGTGGGAGCTATAACTAAACCTGGACCAATTTTCACGAAACTTGGCACACATCATTCTGGGCTCAATTCAGTACGTTATGCCAAATTTTGTGAAAATCGAAAGATATATAGGTACTTTGGTGAAACATTTACCTTAAATCGGACGAAAATATATATGGGAACTAATCTAAATCTGAACCGATTTTCACGAAACTTGGCAGACATCATTCTAGGCTCAATTCAGTAAGCTGTGCCAAATTTCGTGCAAATCGAAAGATATTTAGGGACTTTGGTGCACCATTTACATAAAATCGGACGAAACTATTGTGGGAGCTATATCTAAATCTGAACCGATTTTCACGAAACTTGGCAGACATCATTCTAGGCTCAATTCAGTACGCTGTGCCAAATTTCGTGCAAATCGAAAGATATATAGGGACTTTGGCGCACCATTTACCTTAAATCGGACAAATATATATATGGGAGCTATATCCAAATCTGAACCGATTTTCACAAAACTTAACACAACATTATTCTAAGCTCATATCAGTACGCTGTGTCGAATTTCGTGCAAATCGAAAGATATGTAGAGACATTGTTGCACCATTTACATTAAATCGGACGAAAATATATATGGGATCTATATCTAAATCTGGACCGATTTTCACGAAATTTGGCAGACATTACTCTAGGCTCAATTCAGTACGTTATGCTAAATTCGTGCAAATCGAAAGATATGTAGAGACATTGTTGCACCATTTACCTTAAATCGGACGAAAATATATATGGGATCTATATCTAAATCTGTACCGATTTTCACGAAACATGGCAGACATTACTCTAGGCTCAAATCAGTACGGTATAAAAATGTAAAAGTGAAGGCTATAAAAATCCTTTACAAAAAATTATGTTGTAGTGTGTAAAATTCTCCCCACCCACAGCATTATCGAACACAACATGACCATTGATATGTTGCTTATATATGTTAGAAAGTGGGCCGTCCCCCACATACACCGCATCGCCGCAAAAATAATAACAACCGAAAAAAACCCCAAAACTGTCAATCTTCACAGTTAGGTACCACTATCAGTCCTGTTACCTCTAAGCGGATGACAACTGTGCGTTCATTCCCAGCCTAGCTAACCTGCCATGGCCATGGTTGTGGTTTCTGATTGTATTGGGGATGTGAGTGTGTCCCAGTGTGTGTGTGTGTTCGTTCCACTTCGCCGAATTCGAAGCCAGTTTTATTTTGGAGTGTTAATCCAAACAAACAATAAACGAAAAAAAATGTTCGGGAATAGTGTATCAAGTGTAAATATTATGAGACAAATAGATATGACAATTTAGTTTGTAGTGGTGGTTCGTTACCAGGAGATGTACAAAAAAATCGACAAACACACACTCCACACAAGCATACATTCATACACTACATCTTCATGCCATACAAATCCTGATAGACAAGCATAGCTGGAACAATTGTGAAAATTTACAATCCTTTTAGGTCTTAACAGGGACACACGATGGAGAATAAAACACCTTTTTAAGATGGGGTGGTATTGTCACAAAGTGACAAGGTGGAATTAAGTGTGAAACATGGAATGGATGCCTCACCCCTCCCTTGCGATTGAAAATTATGGAAAGAAAAATCACCATTTAAGATGAAATTTTAAATCATAATTGAAAAATATTTCTCATTTTCCCCATGCCTCCCCATACCACCCTCGCCTAACTTAGCTTAAAGCTATTTACCAGCATCCACAAAGGTATTACCGTGTAGCAGAAACACATGTAAAGAGCTATACGAATTTGATTTCCTTTTTGTTCTTTTATACAACAAAATAAGTGTCACTTGCAGATGATATCGGCAGCCATACACACACTAAAGATATACATACGCACACACTCACACATATAACGTCAGTATATACATATGAAGCATGCACGAGAAAAAAAATCAAGTTTTTATCAATAGAGAGAATAATTTTTGACAGTGAAATGGGTGCTTTAAGAGATAAACAGTGGCATGAGAGGGATTCTGTGTAAAGAAAAATAACTTAACGAAACTTTTTTTTATAAAAAGAGGAACTTAACGACATTTTTGTTAGAAAAATGGCTTAACGAAACTTTTTAGAAGAAGCCTATGACCTAACGAAACTTTTAGGCTGAGTTAACAACATCAATACAAAGATGGCTTAACGAAACTTCATAGAAGACAATGTGACTTAACGAAACTTGAAAATTTCGTTTTCTATACAAAAGTGACTTGGCGAAGGTTTTTGGGAGAAAAATGTGACTTAACGAAACTTTCAAACTGAGAAAATTCACTTAACGAAACATTTTCATATAGAAATTAACTTGACGATACTTTTCTATTTGGAAAATTCCTAAAAAAAGTTTCTTAACCAGACTCTTCTGTGAGAAAAATTGTCTTAACGAAACATTTTTATAAAAAACCTAACATAACGAAACATTTTTTTAAGGAAATCACACTTAACGAAACTTTTATGCATAGAAGCACCATTTAACGAAGCAGTTTCATATAGAAAATGTACTTAACGAAACTTTTCTTGAGGTATAACATACTTAACGAAATAATTATTTAAAGAAAAGTGATTTAACGAAGGTTTTTATAGATAAAAGCTACATTTCAACACTTAAAAGTGACTTAACGAAACGTTAAAACATTAAAAAATTATTTAACGAACATTTTTTACCGAAAAATTCACTTAACGAAACATTTTTATATAGAAATCAACCTAACGATACTTTTGAATATGTAAAAATCCCCAAGACTTACTTAACGAAACTCTTCTGTGAGAAAAATTAGCTTAACGAAACATTTTTATGAAGAAATCGCACTTAACGAAACATTTCTATAAAGAAATTACACTTAACGAAACTTTTCTGTGCAGAAAACACATTTAAGGAAACATTTTCATATAGAAAACATTATCGGCAGAGTAAAATCACTTGACGAAAGTTTTCTGTATAGAAAAGTCACTTGACGAAGCTTTTTTGAATATAGAAGTCATTTAACGAACTTTTCTTTAGGGGAAATTTACTTAACGAAATGTTTCTATATGGAAAAGTTACTTAACGAAACTTACCT
>NW_026883929.1:0-53134 GCF_032173495.1 Musca vetustissima
ACACACTACTGCACCGTACACAAAATAGCATAAAGTTCTCAAATTCGATAAATGTATCTTCCTCGTCTAATACTTTGTACAAATCTCGCTCCAAATCTAGTTCGATCACTCCCATTCGAAGTTCTCATGCTAAATTGGACAATCGGCAAGTTCTGCACACCACTCAAAACAGAAATGTGCTTTTGGGAACTGCCGTTGTAAATGTTGTACATAATCGAAAAAATTATGCCGTTCGGGCTATTATAGATCCCTCGTCGGAGGTCTCGATCATGACAAAGAGACTACAACAAACTATTGGAATTGATTCTCGCTTTACAAACGCTACTCTCTCTGGAGTAAATAATGCTTCAACCAGCACTTCTAAAGAAATTTGTTCATTGAATTTATCCTCACCTAAAAATTCGTTAAATACTTTATCTACAAACACGTTGGTCGTGCCAAATATTTGTCAAAAATTATTGTCGTTGTCTTCCATTCCGAATCTGCATTCCAAAATATCTCGCCTAGATTTAGCGGATACTTCCGATAATAAAGATATAGATTTGTTATTGGGCGCAGATTTATACTCTCAAATTCTATCGGCTGATTCGCCTCACATTGTTTTGAATTCACTGGTGGCTCAGAAAACTATATTCGGTTATATACTTACAGGTCCGATTCCTAATCAAATTGCATAGTTGACATAAGCGAACAATCTTGTAGTCTATATATATCATATTGCAAACTCGCTATTTGTTGTTAATTTGTTGCTCAATAGAAACTGAACTACTATACCTATCGATGCATTTAATTCGCAATGCAATTACTAACCCTAGTTTAAGTCGCGTACTAATTTAATATCGGTTGCCACGCAGCTAGCGCGGCAAGGTGGGCGGCAATGTTTAAGTTCGATACATTGCTTACGGCAATGTATATGTTCGATACATTGTTTCCCCTTCTACAGCATTACAATTAACCACTTTAATTGGCCGCTCTTCGGAGCCCAATGGGGAAATCTTCTCTGCATATCTTCCAGGAGCCTCATTCGCCTAGTTCGGATTGTAGGGGAGAGTTTCGCTCTCTTCTACTATATCTCCTGGAAGCCACATTCGCTTAGTTCGGATGCAGAGAGGCGCTTTCCAATGCTGTGGTCGTAGTTGTTGATCACGGCCTTGCTGTAGCTTTCTTGCCCATCGCAACATCACTTGCTTTCGAACTCTCGTAGAGTAAACTCTTGCATTATCGTTCTCGTAGAATAAACATCTCTCGCTATCGTAGTTAACGCACGCTAAGGTAAAGTCTTGTTTCTCACGAAACCCATTAACTTTACAATAAAGATTGAAAATATTTACTTAACCATATCTTTCGTTTTTCTTTTCTTTATTTTTTGGGGTTTCACTGCATCTCGGTATCACGCCAACATATACAAAACCTAATTTGTGACAAATTTCGTTGAAATCGGTTCATATGTGAATATAGCTTCCATATATATTTTCGTCCGATTTTAAGTAAACGGTACATTAAACTCCTCATGTTTGCCAGATTGACATGAAATTTTGCACAATTTGAGCATAGAATAACGTAGTTGTGTTTTGTAGAATTACAGACACAGTCCAACCGATATCCGATTGATATTTGTTTGAAATCGATTTACATACTTTTGTCCCATTGTAACAAACGAATTACATGTATGTGGATTGATCTAAGTCGGTTCACATTTAGATAAGGATCACATATTTTAGTTCACCCAATGCCATAATAATGGTCCGAAGTCCGGCCCCGTCCGTCCACAAAATACAAATTTACAGTCAAGTTGTTTGTAAAACATTTCTAAAAACGCCAAAAACTATGGTGGCTACCCTGAAACTTGGGTAAATATTAATAATTTTTGGTACATATATGTGTTATTCAATGTGAACCTAAAATACCGTTTCGGTTGGAAAACTCCAATTTAAATAAGTTGAACCATTCGAAATATTTAAAATAAGGTGGGACCTTTCTTATCTTTGCCAAGATAGGGGAAATTATATACCTCTAAAATCTCAAAATTTTTTGCGGTTCTATATTTTGAGCCTCGGCAAAATTTCCCGATATTTGCACCCTCTTGACCGATTGTAGGTCAACAGTTCCACTCTCTAATACTGGCATATTTTCTAAATCTTGTTTTCCCTAGTTGAATATTTACGCCATACAATACAAATTTGGTCACTTTTGGTTTTGGTTGATTTGACTCTCGGAATATTCACCGATCATCTTCTAAACATCTTCTAAACATTGTGTAAAATATTACTATAATCTGCACATAGTAATGGCCTCTAGAGCGACTAGAAAATATGACAAAAATTAAGTGTTTGGTTAATTGCACCCCTACACATAATTTCAAAATCACCGAAAATTGTAGGCGTCGTCCTTGACCAATACTGGAACTTAATATAAAATTTCAAAGCGATCAGCTCAACATTTTCGACCTATAGTGTGGTAATAGTAATACTAAACAATATCATAACACATAGATACTTTTAAATATTTACGTATAACTCCCACATCCGAGTACATACAACTATAAAAATGGTATCTATTTAAGGGTCAACAACTCCTCTTGGATATACTATCAACTTCAAGTCCTATGTCCTTCAGTATTACGTAATTACCCACATTAAAAACAATAATTAAAGAAAATTCTTTATTAAACATCACATGATCGATTTCACCAGAAAAATAATGACTCATAGAAGTTTAGAAGTTTAGCATACGAAAAACTCTCCCAGTTCCAGCAGACATTCTTCAAAAATTTGGCTTTACGCCGATGACCAGCAAAACAAAAAAAATCATCTTTCAAAACTTTCTTTACAAATAGTTGTGCATCTTCGAACCGTTGATCTTCTTCGTACATACGATGGCGACAGTGTGACCAAGAGACTGTCTGGCAATGCGTGGATGAAGGGGGGAATCGGTGTGAATATGTTTATCATTTAATTTCCTGTTGCTAGTGTTATTTAACATGCGTTACAAATCAATCACATCGCGAGACGCTGAGATGGAGGACGATGGCAAAGCTTACAAACAATATCACTCATTATTTCAAATTACTGCATTTGTTGTTGTTGTTATTGTTGGTGTCCGCTGGATATATGACCAAACAGTCAAAGTTTCCATTCGCTGTTGGCAATCATTTTCTTAGATTTCATTTTGTAAATCAAATAAAATTTCTTCGATTCAATCACGATGCGTGCAAATGTCTAAGTCTCATAGAAACTAAAGAAAACAACAACAACAAAAACGTTCATTCCAAAACATCGATGGAATCAATAGCAATATATATGTATGTAGATGGATGGCCCGCGTCTTCATCAATCTGTAATTGTTGCTGTTGGTGTTATTGTTATTGGTGAGGGGCTGTAACAATTTTTTACGCACTTTTAAGAGTTTGTTGTACATCTGGTATGACTTCACAGCAAAAAGCAACAACAACAACACCAACAAAACAAAAACACATGTATCACACGGTGAGCGTTATTCGTATACGTACGCGTGTTTATTCCTATATTTCATACCCAAGCCCGTCAATGAGTGTATCTTCCTCTGAGACTAGAAATATTTTATTTTTTCTCTCCGTTTCACGTTCGGACCATGCACTGATCATCATCATCTCAGATCGGGCAGCACCAGCAATAGGTCGCATTTGTGTAGCGTGTGGAAATCAATTAAATCTAATTCTCACGACCACAAGTGACACGCCACATAGTCCAGAAATCGATCGTTATACTTTGGCTTCACTTTTAGCGTTTTGTATTTTTGTTTCTGCTTCTTTTTGCTTTGGCACTTCATTGATTGTCTAGTTATATCCACTTATTTTAGCATCATCTTTGCTGTTGTTCACAGCCGTGTCTTGTCGTGGCAATATCCAAAGCCAGATTTTTTTTATTTATATCCGTTGGCTGGCTTCTTTGATATTTTTTGCGATATATATTTTTTCTCTTTTTTATTTTTATTTGGTTTTCTAACAAATCTACTTTTGTTTAACGCGCTTTCGTTATAAGCTCCGACAAGCTATCATAAATGTTATTGGCAGCCAAGACCCATATTGTGTGCCTTGCATTGAAAATGTTCATAATTTGTGTTGTGGTAGTTTTGTTGTTGTTGGTTTCTGTTTCTTGATAAAAACGAAACGTATTTCTGCGAATGCATTAAGTTCTACCCCTTTTGACTGGAGAACAAGTGTTACACTGCGTTCAATAAGCATTATCATCAGATAATGTGTAACATTTGTAAGAAAAACAAATATTAAATTAACAGTGTTGCAGACAATTGTCTACTTCCTTGAATCGGTAGACATAGAATTAGCTAAGCTAAGCTTAATCCGTGAACAACATCATCATCAAAGTGGAATATATACCATAAGAATAATGAAAAAGATTTTTGTTTTATTAAACAATCACCTGAATGGACTATGGGAAAATACTGACCAAGTTTCAAATACGTGATGTATATTTAAATTAAATTCAAATATATAATTGAGACAATGACAAATAATGGTGGAGTTGGGCCGGGCCTCACTTTTTATTTCCTCTACCTTACACCGCACAGTGATGCCGGTTATGAGATGCACATTTTGGCACACCTTCTTTATTTGTATCAAGGACAAATCACATTTGGAATTGGTTCAGATTTAGCTCCCATATATATTTTAATCCAATTTCATGATGGTGAGCCATGTCCGATTGACAAGAAATTTAGCATAGCGTACCGAATTGAACATGGGCCGACGAGTGTGATTTAGATATAACTCCCACGTATATTTGTCCTAATGACACGAAATTTGTTTTGTACGGAATTGAGCATAGACATAATAATTAAACCCTACACAGCTATGCTGTCAGGGTATTATAGCTTTGTGCATACCCAAGAGTTTGTAACGCCGCGAAATATTTGTAAACCCACCTTTTAGTATACCGAATACGACACATTTCACAGTTATGGACCCATCGTTACAAAATTTTGCATGTAGGACCGCTAAAGAAGATCACTATTATTTTTGGTAATAATCGGGTAATATTTATCGTATGAAATGGACCAAAAACTTAATTTTTGTCTCTCTGACCCCAACATCACGAAATATCCCACAGAGCAAGAAATTTGACCAAGGAATAAGCATGACTGTTTTGATGAAGATCGGTCAATATTTATCGGGTTAAATAGTTTCAGACTTTTGTGTGAAAAATAGCAAATTTTGTATTCATGTGCGTATGTATTAACTCCTGAAGGACATAGACCCGATAAGTCGATGTTATGCCCAAGAGGCGTGGTTGACCTTTAAATTTATACCAATTATATTGGTGTATATGCTCGTATATCGAAATTATACGCAAATATTTATATATACATTACCACACTAAGGTGGCGTAAATATCGTGCTGATCGTTATGGAATTTTACATGCAGTTCCGGTAATTGCCAAGGACGACATCTACATTTTTTGGTGGTGAACGGATAATATTAAGGGGATGAAATTAAAAGTCGAACATCACAACATATTTTGACCACCTAATTAAAAGGACTATTTTTATAATGATCGGCCTTTTATGTGAAAACAAGATTCGGAAAATCTGCCAGGGTAAAAAAGAGGAAATATTGCCGCACAATATTATATTTCCGCATATATCCGCGCAAAGTTATATTTACGTGGTAGTTGTGTAGGGTGTCATATGATCGGCCCCGTCCGAATATACAGCTCCGCTCACTGGTTTATGATAAATTTTCTTGAAATCGGTTTCGATTTAGATATAGCCCCTATATATATACTTTCGTCGGATTTCCAGCAAATTTCACAAAGTTTGTCCGATTGAGATGAAATTTAGTATAGCGTACCGAAGAGAGTCTTGAGCAGAATAACACTCTTTTTATACCCTTCACCACACTGTGGTACAGGGTATTATGTCTTTGTGCATATGTTTGTAACAGGTAAAAGGAATAGAGATAGACATATGGTTCCTTTTGAGAATATGCATAGAATCACTTTCTGAGTCGATTTATGCATATTGAAATTGGAGAAAATCTGTTCAGATTTAGATGTAGCTCCCATATATATTTTCGTCCGATTTTAGGTAAATGGTGCACCAAAATCCCGAAAATCATTAGATTTGCACGAATTTTGGCATAGCGCACTAAATTAAGTCGATAATGATGTGTGCTAAATTTTGGGAAAATCGGTTCAGATTTCGATATAGCTCCCATATATAGTTTCGCCCGATTTTAGGTAAATGGTGCAACAAAGTCGCAGAAAATCACTAGATTTGCACGAATTTTGGTATAGCGTACTAAATTAAGTCGATAATGATGTGTGCAAAATTTTGGGAAAATCGGTTCAGATTTAGATATAGCTCCCATATATAGTTTCGCCCGATTTTAGGTAAATGGTGCAATAAAGTCCCTGCAAATCTTTTGATTTGCACGAATTTTGGTATAGCGTACTGTATTAAGTATAGAATGATGTGTGTTAAGTTTCGTGAAAATCGGTTCAGATTTAGATATAGCTCCCATATATATTTTAGTCCAATTTAATGTAAATTGATTGACACAACGTACTGAAATCCAAAGTGATGACGGGTATCATATAGTCGGCCCAATCCGACTTTACTACTTTCCTTACTGGTTTGATTTAGCCATGTTCATCGGTTTAAATCACCGTCGGTTTAAATCACGTTATAAATCCTAATATCTAAGATAGAGCTCTGAAATTGGGCACATACATTGCTAGCACTACTAGGATGTTTGGTATTGCAAATGAGATATATACTGATCCACGTTTTAGTGTAGCCTCCAGCATTCGGTATTTTTGGGATTTTTGAAACTTTTTTTAATCGATTTAGCCGTAATTCAGCATTTTCAATTCGCATAGTATATCACATGTCCGTACCAATATTATAAATATTGACCCAAGTTTGAGGGTAGCCTCCATATAACGGTGCCTCTCAGTATACGGTATTTTAGGGATTTGGACCAAGAAATATCAATATTGATCTCCGTTTTATTATAGCTCACTGTCATATCTCACTACCAAATAATATCAATATTGTTTTATTATAGTCCCATATAACGGTATCCCCACTATTAAATATTTTGAGAATTTCAATCATCTTCTTCTAACGTATTTTTCGGTTTGATTGTCATCCCCATGGTGGAGGGTATAAAAAGTTCGGCAAGGCTGAACTTTTTGTAGTTGTTCCTTCTACAAATACCATGTTAATAATTAACACATATGTATATTGAAGCGATGTGATTTGAACTCTTATGAGAGAAAATGGATTTTTTGTTATTTATTACAATTTTTTTTAGAATATTAAAAACATATTTAGTTTTACTTTCAACGATAAACAAACCAAAGTTCGTCACATCGTAACCTAAAATATATATTTTATATTTCATTGTATGTATATGCTTCGGTTATAAACATACCAACAATGGTAATACAATGCAAACAATAATATTAGGCGCGGTATTTGTTCGATACAAAAAAAAATTGCCTCAGGTCATTCGATGTTATCTAATAGTTTTAATAAAGATGATATTTTATACGAAAAATCTAGGTTAAAATTATAAAAAAACGGAAAACGAAACTAATATTTTCATTATAGATATCTTGGCTTAAAAAAAACTTGTCGATTTTTTTCTTCATAACATTTTTGTTGTGGTAATTATTTTACAAATAAAATCTGTAATAGCTCGAACATTATCAAGAAAACAAAAATAAAATAAATAAAACAATTTAAAATTCACTCATTGTTTTCGCCACATTATTATCGTTATATTTGTATGTGTGTGTGTTTTTTTATTATTATTTATTTTTTGTCGCTGTTACCGATGTTACAGTCACTTTATTGCTGTTGCTTTTTCTTTGGCCATCATCGGTTAGTTCAACAACATTTGGCAAACTTTTGTTTTCTTTGGCCACCAAAATTGTCTGGTGTGGTATAGTCTGGTATGCCAGCCAGCCAGCCAACCATCCATTCATCCATCCATGGTGATACCATTAACAATGTGCTATAGATGTGGTCAATGCTTGAGGCTACTAAGATTTAGTTGTTGGCGATTTCATCCACTTATATGTGACTGAATGAGGGACCGTCCCCAAATAAACAAAGCAAAGAGTCCCACAATAAAAAAAAAAACAGCAACAATATAAAAATAATATCAACTTACAATCAGGGCACCCTATATTTTATTATGGACGGAATTATTGACGATTGTTTGGTTACAAATTTTTCCATTCCTTGAACTGTTCCAAAGAGCACCAAATCACACACACATACATAAAACAGTGCAGGCTCTTATAAATATACCGCATACATACATGTACATTTATTAGGCAAGAAAATAAACTCCCCCAAAAAACAAACAAAATATTAAATAAAAAATTCGTTACTACGAGGTATGTTTGGGAAATTAATCTCAGGATAAACATATACTTAATAATGGACACAAAATTACTTCCAGGATCGAGGGGGTCGAACTTTTGCTACGCAACACGATGAAGTGGACATTAAAACGATCGGACACATTAAAAAGGTCCGGACATTTTTGTTCTCTGGAAATCTTGAATAACAAATTACAGATAATAAAATTGAAATAGTAACGGAATAGTGGCGTAGGAGATGATAGATACCAAGCAACGGCTCTGATTGGCTTTAACATGGCGAAGTCCAGGCTTATCTTGGTCCCTCTTTCATCTCAATTGTGGACACTGACCTCCCCGCGGTGCCACCTGGGGAGCTATTCTCATCACCCGATGAAATAGTGAGCTAATATGTGCCGCGAGTTCACCCATAAGAACTATAAAAAATGGGTTGAGGCGTCGGGTTAGTTGCCCACTCTCGGAAAACCCAATCTACGCAAACGTATAAAGGACCACGATCTGCGAATCTGCACTTGGAATGTGCGCACGTTGTACAGAACAGGCGCAGTGATCGCTTTGGCGGATGTACTCAAGAAGTACAAAGCCGATATTATTGCCTTACAGGAAATGCGATGGAAAGGGACAGGCGTAAATAAATCAGACGATTACGCCCTGTATTATAGCTGCCATGAAACGAGACATGAATTTGGCTGTGGATTTATGGTTAACAGGAGAATAAAAGACCTCGTCTCCAGATTCACTCCAATAGACGAGCGAATTGCCATAATACGTATAAAAGCGAAGTTCTTCTACATCAGTCTCATTTGCGCCCATGCTCCGACCGAAGATAAAGATGAACAGACCAAAGACATATTTTACGAGCGCCTAGAAACAGCATATGACCGTTGCCCTGGCCATGACATTGAAATTCTGCTAGGAGATTTTAATGCAAAAATCGGAAGGGAAAATATATTTGGCCCCACCGTCGGAAAATTCAGCCTTCATGAAGAAACATCCGACAACGGAATGAGGTTGATTGACTTCGCGGCAGCTAAAAACATGGTAGTTATCAGCACCAGATTCAAGCATATCGATATACACAAGGCCACTTGGATTTCTCCTGATCAAGTAACGAGAAATCAAATTGATCAAGTTGTGATAGACGGAAGGCATTCATCCAGCGTTTTAGACGTCCGATCGATCCGAGGAGCGAATATCGATTCGGACCATTACCTTGTGGCAGCCAAGGTACGCACCCGTCTTAATGTAGCAGCAAAGGCGACGTCGAAAAGCTGCAAACACAACAGGTAGCCGAGGCCTACTCCGCTAAACTTACCCATCTGCTTGAAGAAAGCACTTCTTGTCCCGATAATAGTATAGAACACAATGGCAAATAATTGCCCACTCCCTACAAACTGCAGCAAAAGCAACACTTGGGTACCAAAAGCCACCACCAAGAAACCCATGGTACGATCAGGAGTGTCGTAATGCTACTGATGTGAAAAACGCAGCGTATAGGGCAACCCTGCAGACAGTAGCAACACGTAACGTGATGGAGAATTATCGGGAGAAAAGGAGAGAGAAGAAACCAACGAGTAAAATACCAAACCAAATGCTTTGGTACATGCACATCCTCCTGTAGAGATGAAGAAGGAAACCTGGTGACAGATACAGGCAGCGTGCTGAGGATCTGGAAGGAGCATTTTGAAAAGCTACTAGTATCAAATAGTGGCGATGAAGAAGATACCCCAGAACCAATAAGAGATGATGGTATAGAGTGTATACCACCTAGCCAGGATGAAGTCATAAAAGCAATTAATCGGCTCAAGAACAACAAAGCAGCAGAAACCGATGGGTTACCAGCCGAACTATTCAAGACTGGTGGCCAGATTTTGGTCAGGAGCATGCACCAGCTGATTACTACAATTTGGCTAGATGAATGCATGCCCAATGATTGGAACCTCAGCATCCTGTGTCCCGTGCACAAAAAAAGAGACAAGACGATATGTGCCAACTATAGAAAAATAAGTCTCCTTCCCATCGCATATAAAGAGCTATCCAGTGTGCTGTGTGAACGATTGAACCCAATGGTCAATGACATCATCGGACCATACCAATGCGGTTTCAGACCTGGCAAATCCACCATTGACCAGATCTTCACTCTGCGCCAAATCCTGGAAAAGACCCACGAAAAACGCATCGACACATACCACCTATTTGTCGACTATAAAGCCGCATTCGACAGCCCTATCCGTTCAGAGGTGTTTAAAGCCATGTCTGCGTTGGGCATTCCTGCAAAATTAATACGGCTATGCAGGATAACTTTAAGTGGCACAAGGTCAGCAGTTAAAGTAGGAAAGTACCTATCGGAGCCCTTCAATACCGAACGAGGATTCAGACAAGGTGACAGTTTGTCGTGTGATCTTTTGAACATCCTACTGGAAAAAGTCATACGAGACGCAAAGGTGAACAGAAATGGCACTCTGTACACCAAACAACACATGTTACTCGCCTACGCCGATGACATAGATATAATGGATCGAACATTGCGAGCGGTAACAGCCACCTTTGAACAAATTGAAAAGGAGTCTGCCAAAGTGGATCTGGCAGTAAACGCCGAGAAGACCAAGCTGATGGTATCAACGCGCAAGACGTCCAGTAGACTCGGACCAACTGTTGAACTTGAGAACTACAGCTTCGAGGTAGTTAAAATCTTTATATACCTTGGTACCGCCATAAATAAAACGAATGACATCAATTTTGAAATTCGGAGAAGGATTGTGATGGCCAACAGATGCTACTATGGTCTAAGTAAGCAGTTTAGAAACAAGGGCACCTCCCGCCAGACCAAACTCACTCTTTACAAGACGCTGATACTACCCGTGCTATTATATGGATCAGAAGCATGGGTACTTGCGCAATCAGATGAGGCAGCTCTTGGGGTGTTTGAAAGAAAAATTCTCCGAAAGATCTACGGGCCGATCTGCGTCGACGGTGAATATCGGCGTCGAATGAACCACGAGCTTTACCATTTATACACGGACATCGGCATAGTCAGTCGTATTGAGCTGCAGCGACTACGGTGGCTAGGCCATGTTGTGCGGATGAATGAGAATGCCCCAAAATGTAGTCACTTTGGTGTGAAATTGCAACAATACCGAATACCGAAAAAGGGGCTAAAGAAATTTTTTCTACAAATATGTGTATCGGCCTTTATGTTTTCGGGATGACAAATTACAGCCACTTCGGTGGGAGAATGCCGCTAAATATAGGTTCATGAATAATCATGAACCTATATCGTAAAATCATGAACCTGAGCGGAGCAGTATAGTCAACTATCTTCGGATCAATATTCCTAGCGTGGGCATTATAATTGATTGGAGGTCAACAAATCCACTTTCATACCCTAGCATGTTTTTCGAACCTTGTTTTCCCGGGGCGAACATTTAAGCCATAACGTGCATTTTACATAGAAACGTCGTGGTTGATTTGACCAACTGAATATTGACCGATCATTAGCAAACCTGTCCTTTTAATTGGTTGGCCAGCTTCCCTTCCCCTGCATTGTGATGTTCGGTTTACAATTGTGGTCTCGGTTTTCGGCCCATTTCATCCTCTAAATATCATCCTATCTTTACCGAAAATTGTAGGACAAGCCCTTGACCATAGAAAAACTCCCTATTTTGGAGTAATGGTACTAAGCGGTATCAGATTAGGTAGACCCCTGTAAATATCTACAATCCCATCATACATGCAAAATTTCGTGACAATTGGTCCATAACACACAAAGCTGTAATATTCTGACAACATAGTTGTGTAGGGTATAATAACGAATTTAAAGGTCCACATTAAGTTGTATGGAGACCATGGAATTATATTAAAAATGTTCTCCGAAGAAAATTTTTACTTCTCATCGTAACGCTGAAATGTAGTAGTTTCTGTTAGTTTTTGACATGTGGACTGTACCCAAAGATAAAATTTCTGGTTGGAATATTTCGCACCAGTTTTGAACCCAAAAATACGGCATTAGAGCCAATTTGGAAAAAAATCTTGCCCAAAATATTGATACTTTTTCTAAGAAAGATTTTCTAAGCATTGAGAAATTTACCCCAAATTAGGATGATTTGATTTGATACCCAATGAAACCCATCAATATTTAAAATGTTTTGTAAGGATATTTTCTACCCAAACGGGCCGTTATTTTGGGGACATACCAACACGTGGATCCATTTGCTATACCAAATATGGCAGTAGTAGCAATGTGGGTGTAAGATGCCAAAGCTCTATTTTAAATATGTCTATCTCTGTCGTGAGCTAAACATATACTTATCTTTCGATCCAGAATATACATTATGGGGCCTAAGATATTTCAAGGATGGTAAGTTTAATATACTCTTCACAAAATTGTGGAGGATATAAGCATTTCATATTTCTCTCTAAAACATTATCAAACTACTTCCTCACTCGCCCTCCTATTTATTAGTCCAATAATAAAAACAAAAACTTCAATAAAAAGTAGCTGAAGACGACAAAAAACGTTTAAATCTAAAGTGGTAAAAGATCCCTCTTATTTGCCAAAGCTTTTGATATTCAAAATAGCTTTACTGCTGTCAGTTGTTGGACTTGTACTGTATGACTAGCCAGCTAGCTAGCTGACTGGCCGACTTGTTTGGTTTTGGCTTGTTGTTGTTGTTTGTTGAATAGATGGATGGATACGCTGTGTTTCTTTATATGGTTATGCACCACTGGTGACTGAGTGGTGGTATGATTGTGCCCAAAATTGTCCTCAGGCGACTTATTGTTAAGATTTATACAAAAATTTATCGCGCGTACTTAATCTTTGTGTATTTTCTTCGCATTTGTTGTATTTTTGGTACTCGTCTCCTTCCACATTGTAATATCATTGCGTACATGTGAATGTTTTAAAAGTTCACAATTTTGTTTTGTTGTTTGTATTGTGCTTTGCCTACTATTTCTTGTTCTTGGTGTTTTTGTTGGTTTTGTTATTGCTCGATATGAATGGTTTACGTATGGACATTAATATTTGCGTTGAACAGTATCATGATATTAAAATGTTCAGTTACACTCAAGAAAAGGTAAAATTTTGGTCGGAAAGATTCACAACTCTGTTATTTTAAAAATGACGCACATTAAGAAAGAAATGTCTAAATGGCAACTACAACAAACTTCGTTGGCATGTTCAGAACTTCAAAATATCATAAAAATCGTTTATACAGTGGTTATGTTAAAATGTATAGGCATTTTTTAGGAAGAGGTCTTTTGCCAATTTGAAGCCCGAAAAACTAAATTTACATGTAGCCGATTTGATTCAATATTCATAGGGGAAAACCAAAACCATTATTTTTATATGAACTATAGGACTTTATTTAACATTTTCCGGAATGTACGATTTAGGCCAAATATGCCCCGTTTGTTGTATGATTTGTTGCCATTTTAATGGCATTTCTCGATCAATGTTCGATTTTATGGACGCTTTTGACGACCGAGGTGCATCTTTAATATCCAAAATTTCTGAACGGAATCTACGAAACCAAAATTGCACATAATTGGCTGTTACAGTATCGAAACCTTAAACACAATTCACAATTTTAGCCGTTTGGTTTGCATTTTCGGCTTTGTCAAACAAACATTTTTAAATGTACCAACTTTTCTCTTTGTTCACTTCAATTTTTATAACCCTGTAACTCACAAGTGAAATGTCATCTGCGAAATGTCACTCTTCATATTTCGGGACAGATCCCATATAGGACAGATCCCATATATTTGCTGCAAAACCAGCATAAAGCAAAAATTTTTATTTTTGAGTTAATGACATTATATCAGACTTCATATTATGGAAAAAATCAGATGAATATCTCTAATACACTCTGATTGGGAAGCTGTTGAAGTTCCTCTGTTCCTTCTGGGTCCTTGGACACCGCAGAGGTTATAATTTTTGTGATCTTGGGGTTAAAAAAAATTGTCGCAGAACAATTTAATAATTTTTATATATAGAGTGATTTGAAAAACACACAAAAATATCAAGGTTTTGGTAAATTTCATCCTATAAATATCATCCGATCTTTACTTAAAATTATAGTCGTCGTCCTTGACCATAACCGGAACTCCATCATCGCGACATTTCCTCCGTCTAGTGTGGTAATTGTAATACTAAATAATATGAGAATAGGTAGACCCCTGTAAATACTTAAATTTAAGTGTATACAACAACGTAATTGGTATCAATTTAAAGGTCAACCACTCCTCTTGGATATATTATCAACTTCTGGGGTCTATTTCCTTCAGGAATAAATATATCCGCCACAGAATACAAGTTTTGTAGTTTTTCACACAAAAGTCTGGGTCTATTTGACCCCCTAAATATTGACTGATCTTCGTCAAAACCACATGCTTATTCTATGGTCAGACCACTTTCTCTTTGCAAAATTTCGTGATGTTCGGATCAGATTTGTTGACTGTAGAGCAACCATAAAAACACACAAAAATAAAGCTTTTGGTACATTGATATTAATCTTTGACAAGAGTCCGTCGTACATCCAAAATTTCATGATGATTGGTGCATAACTGTGGTCTGTATCGTGTTTACAAATTATAGTAAACAGCGGACGGACATGTCTTGATGGACTCAGCTAGTCGAGATTTGACGATACTAAAGGTGGGCCTAGGATCAATATTTCGCGGCGTTACAAACTGGGTACTACCCAAAGCTATAATATACTGACCACATAGCTGTGTAGGGTATAATAATTAATTTATTATATGAATAATTTCTGCATTTTACGAACGCAATTCATAAAACTTAAAAGACTTGTTTCATGTCGGGGAGAGAGAGAGAATAAAAACAACGGTGGTGGTTTTTCTATTGAACAAAAAACTTTTGTAGTTTTGATTTTCCTATTTTGCATTATTATGTCTTGTCTCGTTGTCCTATTTACATCCATATCTCTCATGTTAAGTCACTATTATTGTTCTAATCGTGCCCATGTTGCTCCTATCAACACTTGCTTGACATATTACATCTAGTATTTATATCGAAATAATTCGGAAAATACATATGCGAATTTTATAATAGTAAATAAATAATCATACAATGAAATGCTAAACTAACCACAATCGAGTAAGTGGAGATACAGAATTTGTTAGCAAGAGGAACAATAGCCAAACACACGCTTTCAAAACTAACAACCACCAAGTGAGGGGAGACACGGATTGTCTATGTCAAAACAATAGTTGTAAAGTAAGACGAAGAGAGAAAAATAATTTTGATATTAATGAAACTTTTACATATTTTATAAAAAAAGAAGTACGGAAAGTTCAAAAGTCGGAAGGGCCGACTGTATGATACCCTTCACCACTTTGGGTACATACAAGAGATGCTAATATGTACAGTATCCTCTATGTACAGTATCCTCTAGGTAGATTAGACATAGCATCTTTGGAGGACCATTGAAATGGGAATTAACTCAGTGACGTACATGAACCAAATTAAAACAAACCATATACAAAACAAACTGTAATTTATGAGAAATTTAATCTCAATCATAGAGCAAAAAATGTATAAGATCTATATATTAATGGACGTATTTGAGCTACAGTGGCATCCATCGTTTGTTATGCTGAATGAATATATAACAAACATAGACTCATCGGTAAGCATACATAAAATCGGACAAAAATATCTAAATTGGGACCGATTCCAACAAAACCTCCCATACATCAATCTGAACCTAATTTAGTAAACTGTGCAAAATTTTGTCTTAATCGGACAAATATTGGCAGTATGGTGGAGATTTACTTAAAATCGGAAAAATGAAGATTTACTTAAAATCGGACGAAAATATATATGGGAGCTATATCTAAATCTGAACCGATTTCAACAAAACTTCGAATACATTAATCTGGACCTACTTCAGTACTCTGTGCAAAATGTCGTCTCAATTGGACAAATATTGGCAGCATGGTGATCCAGTTAGTGTTACGAAGGGTATAAACAGTGTCTTTTTCCTGTGTATGGGGAGGTATTTTAAAGGTTTTACCTGCTTTGAAGTGCCTGTAATTCGGCATTCCGGATTTTGGATGGAAAAACAGGTTTTGCAGAAATTTTCTCTAAGGTTCAAGGATTTTTCGCATACATGAATCAGGACCTACTTCAGTACTCTGTGCAAAATTTTGTCTCAAACGGACCAATATTGGCAGCATGGTGATCCAGTTAGTGTTATGAATGGTATAAATAGTGTATTTTTCCTGTGTATGGGGAGCAGTGTTGCCAATTTAGCACTTTTGAAACTCGTTTAGCACAAAAAAAATTGATTTAGCACCTAGCACATTTTTTAGCATTTTTATTTTTTTCTGGAATTAGTTAAAATTTTGGGTATTATTTCGATTTCACATTGACGCATTAAAATGTCCCTATGTTCCACGCTATGATTTTAATTTTCCAATGTTAAAAAAGTGCCAGTACATTAGTAAATAAGTACTAAAGTTCGGACGGTAAGAACTGTTTTTACCCTGTGGAGCGTATTAAAATTTTCTCAAAAAATGGTCGGGTACTTCATATGCTTACGATAGCATCGCCTGCTAGTAGGTGTTTTATAAGGTAAACTGAAAAAAACAAATTAAGAGCGATGTAAAAATCTTGAACCTAAATCGGAGAGGAAAAAGGAGTTCTTTATTCATCGGGATTCCCGAATGCCAAATTGTAGCCATTTCAAAGTATATAATGGGGTTATGTCAAAAGATGGACATACACTTCGTCGGGAAAAAGTTCTAATTCTTAAAGGACACAAATAGGATAGGACCTTTATATGGGGGATATGTCCAAACATAGACCTATGTAGAAAATTGTCCGCATAAATATACCCTACCCTACGAGAACACAGATAATGCATCTAAAACCTTCCACATAAAGAAGGTAGAGCAGTACTTTAAAATGAGTACTACGTGCCTTGACAATTTTCTGCATATATGCCATTCTCCGAAACCTCATAAAAACCGATATTAATACTTTTTAGTGGGAAAATTTGACACACCATAACAAACAAAAGTTTCAAATTATAGTCAATTTGTTTGATGACTCCAAAATGTTCGTTCTCTAGGGCCTACCTCGAAACATAGTCCCACATCGATAATTTTTGGTAGGGACATTTTTAACTAATGATAATAAAAAATATTAAATTAAGGGGTCCCCTCATTCTCGGTGTTTAAACTTTTAATTTTTTATTTTGATTTAATTCGAATATACACTAATTCAAGAATGTCCCTATGAAATTTCAAGTGAAAATCTCAACAACTCTTGAAGATATAGCCGATTATTGTGCTAGCATCAAGTGACGGCAAGAGGGCTTCTCAAACTAGAGTAACTTCTGGTAATGTGGACCATGCGTCAAATGTGGACCACCCCCCCATATCTAAGAAAATGCTTGAAATATGTCAATGCCGCCTTGATAAATGTTTTCGAACATTTTGTTTTTCTCGAATATAAAGAGGTTATGTGGTTTTCATGTTTTCTTTAACAAAAATACACGTTTATCTGTAATTACAATCGGTTATTTTTAAATTTTTATTCAGTTTTGAAGCTGATAATTACTTTTTAAATAAAAATATTCAATGTCGGGTAATGTGGACCACTCTAAAAAAGTGGGACATTTTCATGAGGACGAGTTCGAAACAAGGACGCATTCTGAAAACTCGATATCCGAAATTATAGGTGCCTCGGTTGGATAATGATGCAAGGACCTTCAAAATACCGCAAATGGGGTGGTAACCTTAAATGGGGGCTATTCCAAAACATGGACCCATATATTTTTGCATTCATTGTTACCCAAGAGTGCAATAAATTGAAATTTATCACAATTAATCCACAACCTACCTTTAACTTACTGATCCTCATTACCACACATACTGGTCCACATTACCCGCCAAGTTATTTTTATTGGCAGTTTAGAGTTTTTTGAAATATAATGGAATAACATTTTTTGGACAAATATATATAATTTTTGACCTGGAATATAATTAGCCAACAAATCTACCATGTTGTGAAAACAATTTGTTTTTATTTTTGACCTTTGTTACGCCCACAATATAAAAATAAGAAAATGGTGGTCCACATTACCCGAAGTTACTCTATAAACGCATTTTCACCAAACAGCGTTTTTGCGAATGGCGGGCACGATAACTCAAAAACTAATAATTCGATCGATTCAAAATTTTGGGACGTTTCACTGTTAGTGTATAGCTATCGTATGAACTAGGATAATCCAATCGGTCTAGATCGTCCTTTTTTTTTGGAGTTTCCCTTAAAGTTAATTCTTCTAATGTCTCTTATAAAATTTTTAGCACTTTTTAAAATTTTTAGCACTTTTTTAAACAAAATCTAGTATTTTTTATCAACAAAGTTTTGGCAACACTGATGGGGAGGGATTTTAAAATTTTTAGCTGCTTTGAGTGCCTGCAATTCGGCATTCCGTATTTTGAATGGTAAAACAGGTTTTGCAGAAATTTTCTCTATAGGTTCAAGGATTTTTAAGGTTTTATCAGAATTTTCCCACCAAAGTGACTTTAATTTAGATAAGAAAAAACCCCGACCCATTTTCGCAATTTTAAGGTTTTCGCCTAGATAACTTACCATATTGGATTCCTGGTCACCCGACCAGTCAGATTGTTTCCCTCCATTTCTTTGGTATTTTTCCCCGAGTGTATTAAGGCACATCGAACATTCTTTACCGCTGTTCAAGTGCGACACTGCACTTATTTTTTGGTGCCATAACAGATGTAATCAAAATTGTTCTGAATTATTTTGTTATCCTGCATATTCTTGAATTATTATGTTTTAAGAAGACATCGTACATAAAATTGTTTATTCTCCTCATTGTGCAGATCTGATGGGATGGTCATTTTTATAAGTATGTCCTACAAAAGAATGTATCTATGGCTAAAGATGAAGATCCAAGGCCATAAAGATGATATTAAGGGGACCCCCCATTCTCGGGGTCAAATTTTTTTTTGATTTAATTCGATTCTACACTAATACAAGAATGTCTCTACAAAATTTCAAGTGAAAATCTCAAGAACTCTTGAAGATATAACCGATTTATTGTGTCAGCATCAAGTGACGGCTAAAGGGCTTCTCAAACTTTAAACGCGTTTTTCTCTTTTGCGAATGGCGGGCACGATAACTCAAAAACTAATAACCCAATCGATTTCAAATTTTTACACGTTTCTCTACGAGTGTATAGCTATCGTATGAACTAGGATAAAGCCAATCGGTGAAGATCTTCCTTATTTTTTAACTTGGTTTTTGGTCAAAATTCGGCGATTTTTCAAAAATATTTTTTCAAAGGTCCGCCATTTTGTTAATTTTAGAGCGAAGTCAATAATCCTAGTTCATACGAGAGCCAGACATGTACTCTTTCTAACACCGTTGGAATTTTCGGATTCCGATGATCCAGTGAGGAGTTATCATGCCCGCCATCAAAAATAAGGACTTTTCTTTAATTACAAAAAACAACAACAAAACAATAACAAAATTTTTTTGTAAATTATTTTTCTTCTTTTTTAAATCTTCAAATATATATGTGCAAAGATGCAAACCTTAACAAGCATTGGTATTGATTTACCAGCCCATTGAAAATCTTGAAAAATTAAAATGGAGAATGGGTGGGGTTCCCTTAAATCTTAGGAAGTTCTTCAATGGTACTAGTTGTGGAAAAAAATCACATCTACATACCTGTGGTGTGTGTCATCGATTATTTAGGATTTTTTATACATGACCCATTTTGAAATTAATTTTGCCTATGATATGTCGAATTGTAAAATATTTTTTTAAACGTAACAATATAAGTTTGACTACTGCAACATGTATACAGGTCTTCAGAAAGCAAAAGGAGAGGGAAATAAATCTATCGTCAGGCCGAAAATTTTGTGAGAGTATTTAAGCTTGTTTAGGACCATGAAATATTGATAGAATCATGCACATATGCTTTTTGAACTTTTGAGCTTTTCTTGTCAATAACATGTCAGCTTTAAATATTATTTATCTATTTCCAAATGTTGAGTACAATTTTACAACATTGTAAGTATTTACAACACAAACTCTTCACCAAAGATCAACATTAATCGTTGACATATATACTCCATAGTATAGCAACAAATTGCGTGACATTTTGCGATATGAAATCCTTCTTATAATTATAACAAAAGGCAGCGAATTTAATTATAACGAAAAAAAAATATTCTCTTTTATTTTTGGGGGGTTTAACTTCCAGTTGATCCCAAAACATACCACACACATCCAACAACATGAGAAGAAAAATCTCAACTATAATCTATTTTTTCTATTACAGGATCATCATCTTCATAATAACATATACTGTGTTGTCCTTTTGGTCGCCAAGAAGAAAGAAGAAGAAAACATCTGTGGCATTTATGCTAGACTGCTGCACAAACTGTTGCAATTCGCCAGCCAACCGCTTATACGGAGTAATTCGTTAATTAACAAGCGCGATAACAGCAGACAGAGCTTCATACAGTGCATAAACCCAAAAACAAAGCAAAACACATCCAACTTATTACCACCAAAAGTCTGGACTGGGCTATACTGTTCCATGGCTATCGCAATGCATCTTGGTGGCTGATCTTCAATGGCGTCGACTTAGCAGTTGAGAGTTTTCACCACAGGTGCATGATTCAGTTTTTTTGTAAGCTCTACAGGGTAATGCATAATATTATTAGTTTACTATTAAGTTTGTCATTTTTATAGGTTATGTTGTTGTTGTAATACAAGAAGGGGCTTCGTTATGAGTTGTCCGGTACTGGCTGTGGTTAGTTAGTTTGGCTTAGCTGAGAATAAGTGCAATGTATGTTCCTAGTCCACATGTTTAACATGTTGTTGGTATAGTGTCCGGTAGGAATTGAGGTCATCTTGATCTCAGACGTGATAAAACTAATTTCTTTTTCAGGCCTAAATCTAGCTCGAAGATGGGGAATATCAGACCAAAGAATGGTACCTCCCATAAAGATTTTCAAAATTTTTCTGAAAAATAAATTTTGTAATATCCTACGAAAAAATTATCCGTTTTGATCCAATTTTTACACAACCTAATATTTTTACTAAAAAAATTACTTCTTTAAAGTTAATTGAAATGAGTCCAATTGACTCACTCCGTAAATCAAGTGTTAATGCTGTTCAGGCCTGTCTGAGAAACCTGATAATTTGGAGATTCATGGTTGTACCTTTGGACCTCTCTCTATATATCATGAAGATCTCTCCAGACGTGACTGTGCAATGTTTAAATTGTGTCGATGTACGGGTATCCTCTCCTCATGAAAATGGTCCACCATGGTAAGGAGATGCCATATTGGAGTTCTCAGGGCAGCATTCTAGCAGGTCGGCATGTTCTTCCACTGCGTATCACATACATTAGAAAACTACGCTGGTACCCCATGGCAAACCACTGTCCGGCCTATTACCTTATAAGGGGTCAGCAGCCCAAGTACTGTCGTTCAGCGACTTTAGGACATTGTGCCTTATCCTCAGTTTATAGCAATAGCCCTACTTGAAAGGGGTAGTTTGTGGTCGGAATTTGAAATGAAGTTCAGCGGGAACTTTATTTCAGTCGTTCAAGTGGTGATCGGCATGGTTATGGATTTGGTGCTAGATATTTTCATATTCCTCAGATGGAAAAAATCTCACAATATCAGCATATCGCTCATTTGCTACAAGAAAGGCGATTAAGAAGCGTTTTAAGTCTCAAGTGCCCCACGCCTTACAAAGGAACAGATGAACTACTTAAGCTTCTGAATCAGAATGTGTAAGAGATATTCATCTGATTTTGTACACAACATGAAGTCTGGTATAGCGAAAAATTCTGCATCATTAACTAAAATAACACGAATGTTGATTTATGCCGGTCTTGCAACAAATGACCAATATATCACCAATACTATTACCCGACACCATAGAACCAGATGTCGTGGAATTGTTTTATATGTGTGGGTAGGCCACTTTTCGATAGAAGAACTGCAGAACCCCTTCTAGTTACGACCAGGATTGGGGCAAACCCCCTTGCCACCACATTAGGCGAACATTTTTCCTTTTGCCATTAAATAACCAACGATATTGGAGGTTTTCTATGCCAAAACATTGACTCATTTCAAACAAAGATGTTTTGAACACTGTAAGAACCTAGAGCCCTAAATAGAAGTCCGATGTCATTAAAATGCCGATAGAAGATATTGTGTCTATAGATGACCAGTATAATGTCATATATCTATAGAAAACCTATAGATGTTTGTATACCCTACACATCTATATTGCCAGGGTATTATAGCTTTGTGCAGCCCCAAGAGTTTATAACGCTGCGAAATATTGGTCCTAGTATACCGATCGTCATATCTCGTCAAGGTGAGTCAATGCAGACATGTGTGTCCACCCGTCCGACTGTCCATTATAATTTGTAAACACCATACTGGCCACAGTTATGAACCAATGGTAGGATAGGTTCTGGCAAAAGAAGACCCTATTTTTCTTGGTAATGATCCGTTAATACTTAGGTGACGAAATGGACCAAAAACATTATTTTTGGTCTGTTTTTTCTGGTCACTCTAGAGGCCACAATTATAACTCCAACACCACTAAATTTTACTCGTGAAGGACATAGACCCGAATAGAGTTGATAGTATATCCAAGAGAAGTGGTTGAATTTTAAGTTAGTTGGTATTTTCGGTGATGTTGGGTTGACTTAATTTTTATCAGATTTTGTAGTCGCTCTAGAGGTCATTATTACATGCAGACCATCACATATTTTACACGGTGAAGAGGATCTGACAAAATACTTAGAACGGCTGTTTAGATGCTGATCTGTCAATATTCCGAGGGTCAAATCAACCAAAACCTAAAGTGACCAAATTTTATTTTATGGCGTAAACATTCACTTCGGAAAAACCGGATTTAGAAAAAATGTCGGGGTTAGAAAGTGGTTGAACTACAATCGGTCAAGATGAATTTCCAGTTATGGCCAAAGGCGAAGCGTATAATTTTCGGTGATGTTGAGTTGACTTTATTTTTAAAAGATTTTCTAGTCGTTCGATGTGCTATTATTATATGCAGAACATCACATGTTTTACACGCAAAAGGGGATCTGGCCAAATACTTAGAATGACTGTTTAGATGCTGATCTGTCAACATTCCGAAGGTCAAATCAACCAAAACCTAAAGTTACCAAATTTTTATTTAATTTATATTCACCTCGGAAAAACAAGATTTGGGAAAAATGCCAGGGCTAGAAATTGGTCAAGAGGGTGTAAATATCGCGAAATATGGCCCAGGATCAGAATATAGAACCACAGAAAGTTAGATTTTCGTGGTAGTTGTGTGGGGTATAATATTGTCAGCTCCGTCCGACTATACTGTTCCGCTCACTGGTTTATGTCTATAAAAGGCCGATGGATGACCTAATATTTATAAAAATCTGATAGAAAGGGCCCATAGAATGGCGTCCAATAGAGGAGACCAATAAAAAAATACAGAAGATCGACAATAAGGGCATTTGCGAAATTTGTTTGTAATGTTTCACATCTAAGACTTGGTTTATTTCACCCATTAAATGTTGACATATAATTATAAAAATATCCATAATTTTTCGTCGGAGAGGGATACTACTAAATGTGGATCATGTTCTGTGCTGTTACAAATTCATGGTCACATTAAATTATAATACTCTCACAACATAGTTGTGTACATGACTAATATACACCATGGAAATATAGAAAGAATTCTACCCCTGAAAGACTTTTAAAAAATTCTTCAACTTGAAAAAGATTTATAAAAACTCAAAATTATTATATGTATGTAGGGTATACAATTTCCTACATACTCAGCGTTACAAACATTTTTTTTAACTGGCTACGTTGTTATATTTATGTTTGCTACGCCTGCTGCAGGTTCCTGCATGGACAGTTGTTGCTGCACATATTTACTAAAATGTAAACCTCACATATATACGTACACATGATCTGAGGAGGACAAGTTTTGTTGCAAAACAAATGCAACCCATTGCTTATAATCCACATACAGGTGAACACAAAAATGTGAAGATGAAAAAAACAAAATAATCCAAATTACATAATTTTTATTTAGAGTAAACTGATCCTTCTCTCTCCGGCTGCACTGGTTTTCATAATAAATGAGGCTAGGCAATTTCTAACCGTTGTGTGGTTTTATTTATTTGAAAATTGTAATAGAAGATCCGAAATATAACTGCTCTTTGATAAATGTACTCATATTCTCGACCGACAGAGTTATTATATTTCGTACAAACACACACTCACACACATTCTGAAGCATACATATGTGCTTTGGTTGCAGGAAATCTGTATGACGGCCAAGGTCGTTTCGTTTTGTTTTATGATTTGGCTGTTTA
Source organism: Musca vetustissima (assembly GCF_032173495.1). Classification (NCBI taxonomy): domain Eukaryota; kingdom Metazoa; phylum Arthropoda; class Insecta; order Diptera; family Muscidae; genus Musca; species Musca vetustissima. The sequence goes on from NW_026883929.1 coordinate 24,810, forward strand.
GAGTTCTTGGAAAACTAAAGCCAGAAACTGTTTTCTCACATACAAAAAGAAAAACTAATTATAATCTGATATAATGTCTAGTGTGTTTAGTTGGGTCAGTGGCTTTAATAAACTACAATATTTTTATGGAATTAATAACAGTTTGCAGGTGATTGTGTTGAGTGTCAATAATTTGCAACATTTCTTTTGAAAACATAAAGGAAAATGTCAAACAACCAAAATATTAAGAACCATAGGCTAACAGTAATGACAAATTATAGTATAAACTTGCCAGAAGGAAACTATCAAGTTTTAAATTGATAGTCATACAAAACCAAAGCTAATGACATAATTACAATTTTAGTACAATTTAGGTTAGGTTTGGGGATGTTCAGTCACTAATGTGGATCCAGCACTCTGAGTCCGTCCGGTCCGTTGTGATCATCTATGAAAGACATGGAAGGATCTGTAGGGGAGAAAGGGGATAGGAAAGATAAGAAGCTAATGAGGAAGTAGGTGGAGGTAGGAAGGAAATAGTTTCAATGACTGTAGACATTTGGACAGAAAATATATTACGTGCTTTAGTACCATTTATTACGTATGTTGTCTTATAGTTCGTATTTCCAAAACTACAACCATACCTCAACACTACACACCAATTTTGATCGCAACAGAAATCTACCTCTACACTAAACAAAAAAAATAAAAACAAGTGAAAAAACGTTAAGTTCGGCCGGGACCATCGAACATACCCATCGATTGTTGTAAATCAAATAGTAATTTCAGCAATTTCAATGGGTTTTCTCTAAAATCTCAGAACCCCAAAATGTTCACATAGTAGGGTGAAGCATGCGTATAAAATCCTATGAGGCATACTAAAAAGGGACCAATATTGACAACATTGACAGCGTATACTTGGTGTTTCCATTATATAATAGGTTATGCCTAATTAAGGCCCGATATAGCTCAAGTTCCAAGCTAATAATTTAGTTTTGAATCCCAATACCGTGCATCACGCTAAATATTAAATATCTAGGGTGTTTTATAAAGACTTGGGCCTAATTGCGAGTCGATATAGCTCGTTTGAGAATTCTCGTTCCAGTTTTTATGTCGATATACTCCGATAGAAAAATGATTACAACATATGGCTAAATCGTTTAAATCGTTTTAGAATTCCATACCATGCAGGGTATGAACTGAAAATTTCGTCTACAGAATATCCCCCATGCGATGGGGATAACCTCAACACTGAACAAATTAGCTAACTATTATGGGGACTATGGGGACTACCCCTAAAATGGGGTGAATATTAATAATTTTTGGTAAGGAGATTTGTTACCATATACGACTACAAAAACGCACTCAAAACCCCGAAATACCGAATATTGGGGGTACCCTTATATGGGGCTATCAGAAAAAAAGGACCTATGTTTATAATTTTTGGTGGGGAGATTTGCTACCCAATAAGAACTCAAAGCACCAAATTTCAGCGAATTCGGTTGAAAAACGCACTCAAAAATTTCAAAATACCAAAAATTGGGGGTACTCTTATATGGGTGCTATCAGAAACAGTGGACCGATGTTTACAATTTTTTGTGTAGATATTTGGCACTAAATAAGAACCCAATGTACCAAATTTCAGCGAATTCGGTTGACAAACGCGCTCAAGATTCCCAAAATACCGAAAATTAGGGGGTACCCTTATATGGGGGCTATCCGAAAATATGGACCTATATTTATAATTTTTGGTGGGGAGATTTGCTACCCAATAAGAAGTCAAAGTACCAAATTTCAGCGAATTCGGTTGAATTCATAATAAATGAGGCTAGGCAATTTCTAACCGTTGTGTGGTTTTATTTATTTGAAAATTGTAATAGAAGATCCGAAATATAACTGCTCTTTGATAAATGTACTCATATTCTCGACCGACAGAGTTATTATATTTCGTACAAACACACACTCACACACATTCTGAAGCATACATATGTGCTTTGGTTGCAGGAAATCTGTATGACGGCCAAGGTCGTTTCGTTTTGTTTTATGATTTGGCTGTTTAGAGTTCTTGGAAAACTAAAGCCAGAAACTGTTTTCTCACATACAAAAAGAAAAACTAATTATAATCTGATATAATGTCTAGTGTGTTTAGTTGGGTCAGTGGCTTTAATAAACTACAATATTTTTATGGAATTAATAACAGTTTGCAGGTGATTGTGTTGAGTGTCAATAATTTGCAACATTTCTTTTGAAAACATAAAGGAAAATGTCAAACAACCAAAATATTAAGAACCATAGGCTAACAGTAATGACAAATTATAGTATAAACTTGCCAGAAGGAAACTATCAAGTTTTAAATTGATAGTCATACAAAACCAAAGCTAATGACATAATTACAATTTTAGTACAATTTAGGTTAGGTTTGGGGATGTTCAGTCACTAATGTGGATCCAGCACTCTGAGTCCGTCCGGTCCGTTGTGATCATCTATGAAAGACATGGAAGGATCTGTAGGGGAGAAAGGGGATAGGAAAGATAAGAAGCTAATGAGGAAGTAGGTGGAGGTAGGAAGGAAATAGTTTCAATGACTGTAGACATTTGGACAGAAAATATATTACGTGCTTTAGTAACTTTTTTTACGTATGTTGTCTTATAGTTCGTATTTCCAAAACTACAACCATACCTCAACACTACACACCAATTTTGATCGCAACAGAAATCTACCTCTACACTAAACAAAAAAAAAATAAAAACAAGTGAAAAAACGTTAAGTTCGGCCGGGACCATCGAACATACCCATCGATTGTTGTAAATCAAATAGTAATTTCAGCAATTTCAATGGGTTTTCTCTAAAATCTCAGAACCCCAAAATGTTCACATAGTAGGGTGAAGCATGCGTATAAAATCCTATGAGGCATACTAAAAAGGGACCAATATTGACAACATTGACAGCGTATACTTGGTGTTTCCATTATATAATAGGTTATGCCTAATTAAGGCCCGATATAGCTCAAGTTCCAAGCTAATAATTTAGTTTTGAATCCCAATACCGTGCATCACGCTAAATATTAAATATCTAGGGTGTTTTATAAAGACTTGGGCCTAATTGCGAGTCGATATAGCTCGTTTGAGAATTCTCGTTCCAGTTTTTATGTCGATATACTCCGATAGAAAAATGATTTCAACATATGGCTAAATCGTTTAAATCGTTTTAGAATTCCATACCATGCAGGGTATGAACTGAAAATTTCGTCTACAGAATATCCCCCATGCGATGGGGATAACCTCAACACGGAACAAATTAGCTAACTATTATGGGGACTATGGGGACTACCCCTAAAATGGGGTGAATATTAATAATTTTTGGTAAGGAGATTTGTTACCATATACGACTACAAAAACGCACTCAAAACCCCGAAATACCGAATATTGGGGGTACCCTTATATGGGGGCTATCAGAAAAAAGGACCTATGTTTATAATTTTTGGTGGGGAGATTTGCTACCCAATAAGAACTTAATGTACCAAATTTCAGCGAATTCGGTTGAAAAACGCACTCAAAAATTTCAAAATACCAAAAATTGGGGGTACTCTTATATGGGTGCTATCAGAAACAGTGGACCGATGTTTACAATTTTTTGTGTAGATATTTGGCACTAAATAAGAACCCAATGTACCAAATTTCAGCGAATTCGGTTGACAAACGCGCTCAAGATTCCCAAAATACCGAAAATTAGGGGGTACCCTTATATGGGGGCTATCCGAAAATATGGACCTATATTTATAATTTTTGGTGGGGAGATTTGCTACCCAATAAGAAGTCAAAGTACCAAATTTCAGCGAATTCGGTTGAAAAACGCACTCAAGAACTTCAAAATACTGAAAATTGGGCGGTACCCTTATATGGGAGCTATGCCTAAACGTGGACCGATATATCCCTACAGACAAAAGACGACTCTATGCAAAATTTTGGCGATCTATCTCAATTCGTTTAGATGCTAGAGTGATTACAACAGACGGACATGCTTAAATCGTCATAGAATTTTATGCTGATAGGGTCGGAAATGATTATTTCGATGCGTTACAAACGGAAAAACAAAACTAATATACCCTCCATACTATGGTGGAGGGTATAAAAAAATCACCCAAACCCAAATATAGTACCAATTAGTCCAAAACTACGTACCTTAGCAGCCATAAGCACGATTTTCCAAAACTTCCCATATATCCCATTCTTAATTATAAATTTTAGGATTTCAGCTCTATTTAGTACACATAAGTACAACCAGTAAGGACCAAAAGGACTGGGCCGACTATATGATACCCTTTACCACTTTGGGTACATTGTTCATATGTATCCTTACAATTGCATATCAATGTGCACTCGAATGAACGTACTCATGCCTTTCTGCAACTTATGCAAATTTTAATTTCATTCGGCAGATTTAGAGTCGTCTGCGTACCGTGGGACAAAACGGTACGTCGCACTGTTAAAGATTTCGCAATTCAAGTCTCAATTTGATACGTTGTGCAAAATTTCGTGTTTATCGGACAAACATTAGGAGTTTGATGCACCATTTACATTAAATCGGACGAAAACGTATATGGGAGCTATATCTAAATCTGGACCGATTTTCACGAATTTAAACACTCATCCTTCCCTTCCTCAATATAGTGCTCTATGTCAAATTTTGTGCAAATCCAAAGATATAAAGCTACTTTGGTGCACTATTTACATAAAATTGGACATATGGGAACTATATATAAATATGAACCGATTTTCACACTCTAGACTCAATTCAGTACGCTATGCCAAATTTCGTGAAAATTGAAGGATATATACGGTGCACCATCTACATAAAATCGGACGAAAATATATATTGGAGCTATAACTAAATCTGAACCGAATTAATGTAAATTGTGCACCAAAGTCCCTATGGTGCACAATTTACATTAATTCGGACGAAAATATATGGGAGCTATATTTAAACTGGAACGATTTTCATGAAATTTAACACACACCATTCTAGACCTAATTCTGTACACTATGCCAAAATTCGTGCAAATCGAATGATATATAGGGACTTTTGTGCACCATTTACATTAAATCGGACGAAAAAATATATGTGAGCTATATCGAAATTTGAACCGATTTTTCCCAATTTCAATAGGGTTCGTTCTTGGGTCAAACAAATGAGCTGTGTCAAATTTCATCCAATTCGAATCAAAAATGCGTCATGCACTTTGTTTACAATTTAACATGGACAGACGGACAGACATGCATAAATCGACTTAAAAAGTGATTCTATGCATATTCTCAAAAGGAGTCATGTGTCTATCTCGTTTCCTTTTGCCTGTTACAAACATGTGCACAAAGACATAAAACCCTGTACCACAGTGAGGTGAAGGGTACAAAAAAGTTATACACTCCAAAAGTAATCCTACTATCAAATTTAGTATCACCATAATTACAAAATACCAAAACTACACCCATTCTCCAATCCTACACTTCAACAGTAATTTCAATTCCAAATTTTAGGATTCCGGCTCTATTGGCTCATCTAAATCCAAATTTTATCAGATTTAGTACCATTTAGTACTCATAAGTAAAATTTCCCATTACTACATACATAATAAATTCCATTAGAAATCTTATTTCCCAATTTCAAGATTCCAGACCTATAAGTTAACCCTTAATCCAAACTGTACCAAATTTAGTGACGTTTAGTACACATAAATACGAATTTCCAAAACTATTAACAAACCTCAACGTTACACTCCAAGAGTAATATTAATTCCAAATATTTAGTATTCCAGCTTTATTATTTTAAATAAATCCAAAGTGTACCAAATATATCACCGTTTAGTAACAATTGTATCAAACTAGCACTTTTCATACCCATAAGTACAAATTGCAAAAACTATTTTCATACCCCCAATCCTACACTCCAACAAAAATCTTATTTTCAAATTTCAGGATTCCAGCTCTATTGATTCACGCAAAATTCAAATTGTACCTAATTTAGTACACATAAGTACGAATTTCCCAAACTACAAACCTATCTCAATTCTACAATGCAGTAGTAATCTTATTACCAAATCTCAGTGTTGCAACTCTATCCAAATTGTACTAAATGTAGTACCAAATTAGTGCTTTTCGTACACATAAGTACAAATTTTCAAAACTACCTACATATCGCTATCCTACACTCCAACGGTAATGTTAATTTCAAATGTAAGGATTCCAGCTTCATCCGTTTCTCCACATTCTAATTGTACTGCTTGGTACTTTTCGTATACTTATGTACAAGCTTTCAAAACCACTTCTCAACCTTAATTCGCCTTCCAAATTTCAAGTTTTTAGCTCTATACATTCACATGCTACGAAATTGTACAAAATTTAGTACATTTTAGTACTTTTCGCATACTTATAGTTCGAATGTCCACTTATTGGTTGATAGAATATAAAAAATTCGAGTACCCGAACGAAGGTATATTAAAATCGTCCAGATGATTTATTTCTTCCAAACTTAGTTCAACTTCGAAGATTGGGAATATTGTACAACACAGGGCTATGCCTAGGCCTAAATGCGCGAAACAAATCGGAAAACTATTTCAATATAAACAAGTAAAAAAGGCCGGGCCGAACTTAACGCAATATTATATATGAGGCATACTAAAGCGGGACCAATATTGACAATATTGTGTAGGAATTAGCAACTACTTGGTGTTTTCATTATATAAGGGGTTAGGCCTAATTAAGGACCGATATAGTTCAAGTCCCAAGCTAATATTTTAGTTTTGAATCCCAATACCGTCCATCACGCTAAATATTAAATAGGTAGGATGTTTTATATAGGACATGGTCCTAAATGCGGGTCAAACCTCACGTTTTAGTTTTTATGTCGATATCCTCCTGAAAATGGGGTATGAACTGAAAATTTCGTCTAAAAAAGGGGGTTATAAGAGGGCTACGCCTAAAATGGGATGAATATTAATAATTTTTGGTAGGGAGATTTGTTACCATATACGACTACAAAATACCAAATTACAGCGAATTTGGTTGAAAACCGTGCTCAAGAACCAAAATACCGAAATTTGGAGGGTACCCTTATATGGGGGCTACCCGAAAAAATGGACCTATATTTATAATTTTTAGTGGAGAGATTTGCTACGCAGTAAGAACTCAAAGTACCAAATTTCAGCGAAATTTCAGCCTAAACGTGGACCGATATAGCCCATCTTCGAACCTGGCCTGCCTGCAGACCAAAGACGACTCTATGCAAAATTTTGGCGTTCTATCTCAATTCGTTTAGACGCTAGAGTGATTACAACAGACAGACGGAGAGACGGGCATGCTTAGATCGTCATAGAATTTTACGCTGATCAAGAATATAGGGTCGAAAATGATTATTTCGATGCGTTACAAACGGAAAAACAAAACTAATATACCCTCCATACTATAGTGGAGGGTATAAAAAAGTAAATATGTTTTAACTTATCATTTCCTAGCCGTCCATACCTCTCACTGTATACCTCAGTGTGCAACCAACTTATTGAATATGTTTTCCGTTCTATCTATTGTTTTCAATATTTCCGACATTATTTAAATTCCTTTCACCAAAGGAAAAATCCATAATAATCTCAAGCGCATGGCGCTTCGTTCCAGTGACAGGTTGTTGAAGAGTAGAAAATAATCCCATCAAAGGGATATAGGCTTTCTTTTAAGATTGCAACAAGCTCTAAGATTAGAACCTTACAAAAGATAACCACGATAAGCAATGACAGTTTAGGACATGTTTACTCCTTTCTTCTTCTCTTTACAATAAATCCTCAACGGGTGGTAGTGGACCGGAGTAAACTCAAACCTGCCGTTGCAAAAGGATTAACAACTTTCACAAAGAACCGAAAAAGGGGCACGCGTTTGGCTTATAAATCGACGAAGCCGAACAAAAGGCCAATGGACAACGGCCAACAACTGTAAAGAGATTATCTGAATATCGATGAAAATATTTAGAAGTTTGTAATAAAATGTACAAAGGCATGTTGTTTTGTGTTTCATTTGAGTTAGACAGTGTTTGTTAGTGTGTATGCGTGTGTCTGTGTGTGTGCAAGAAGTTTTGAAAACTGTTGTTGCAGTCGACATTAAAAGGTTAACAAGGAAGATCATAATCCCAATATGTTTTGTACATTCATATAGCCAATGTGTCCGTTTTTTGGTGTTATTGTTGTTTTGTAGCAGAAAATGTGAATTGTTGTTATTAAGATATGTTCGTATGTATGTATATCTTCTTGTGTAAACATTCACTCGAGCTGTTTTGTAGAAAAGGCACCTGTACGTATGCAAAACTGAGCATTCACATTTGCTTATTCTGTTGATAAGCTGCTGTTTTTTTCTTTCTTTTTTTCTTTATCCTTGTTTATCCTTTTTGTTCCACATGCACATATACGTATATGTTTGTTGTTATTATTTGTATTTTTAACTGATGTTAACATAAAAGGATTATTTTTATTATACTCTTTGTCTTTGCCTCTCAATGTTTGCTCTTTTCACAGCGTGTGTTCTTTGTATTGTATTTTGTGTTGTGTTTTGTTTTTCTTTCTTCTTTTTTTGGTTAAAGAGGAGAAAAAGAACACAGACAGGATGTGCAAATTTGTGTTTTCATTATATGTCATAGTTTTTTAGCGCGTTACTTTTGTTCATTTGATGAACGGATACATGTTGTTAATATCGTTGGAATTAGTAAATGTTATGTTGGGTTTGTCTGGGCTAATATGTAGGTTATTTATACTGGTCTATGTAGTCATATGTCCTAATATCAAGTAATCTTAGTAGCAACATTCGGGATTCCAGTCCCCTTCACCGAAGTCCAAATTGTACTAAATGTAATACTTTTCGTACCCATAAGTATGAATTTCCAAAACTACCTCAGCTATGCACTCCAATAATAATCTTAAGATCTCATTTAAGGATTCCAGCTTTATCCATTTAATAACATCTAAATTGTACCAAATTTGGTAGCATTTATTACTTGAGGCGTCGGACCAACTGTGGAACTTGAGAACTACAGCTTCGAGGTAGTTAAAGATTTTATATACCTTGGTACCGCCATAAATAAAACGAATGACATCAGTTTTGAAATTCGGAGAAGGATTGTGATGGCCAACCGATGCTACTATGGTCTGAGCAAACAACTCAAAAGCAAGGCCACATCCCGCCAGACCAAACTCATACTTTACAAGACGCTGATACTACCCGTGATATTATATAGATCAGAAGCATGGGTACTTGTGCAAGCAGATGAGGCAGCTCTTGGGGTGTTTGAAAGAAAAATTCTACGGTGGCTAGGCCATGTTGTGCGGATGAATGAGAATGCCCCAGCTCAAAAGGCATATAAAAAAGAGCCTACTGATGGTTCCGCCTTATACAGCCTTATACATTGACATAGATCTAAATTGTATCATATTTAGTACCATTAGGACTTTTCGTTCGAGTTCGAATTTCAACACTGTCTCAGTAATAACAGTAATTTTATTTTCAAATATAAGATTGCATTCTCTATCATTTCATTCAAATCTAAATTGTTCTAAAATTAGTACCATTTAGTACATACTTCCATATCTCAATTCTATATTCCAACAGCAACCATTATTCCAATTTGTATTTTTCTTGCTCTCTCCGTTCACCCAAATCTAAATTGAACCAAATCTAGTGCCGTTTAGTACTTTTCGTACACATATACACGAATTTCTAATGAGGTCTATTGCTCAATCTTCAACAGTAATCTTAATTCCAAATTCCAGGTATATTCCAGGTATATCACTTCAAGCAGAATCCAAATTGTACTAAATTTAGTACCAAATAGTACTGTTCGTACCAATAAGTACGAATTTCCTAAACTATCTCAATCGTACACTCCAACAGAAATTTTGATTCCCAATTTGAAGACTCCAGCTCTATCTATTCACATAACTCCAAATTTCACCACATTTAGTACCACTTAGTAATTTTCGTGCACATAAGTAAGATTTTTTAAAGCTATCTCAATCCTGTTCATCAATAGTAGTCCTAATTCCTATTTTCAGGATTACATCTCTATACGCTCAATTAAATGCACATAGTACCAAATTTGGTACCATTTTGCACATTTTATACACACAAGTACGAATTTCTTAAAAAAAAATCCGTACATCAACACCACTTCCTAATCTGTACTCCATATAAAATTTCAAGATTCTAGCTATATATTTATACCCTACACAACTATGTTGTCAGGGTATTATAGCTTTGTGCAGCCCCAAAAGTTTGTAACGCCGCAAAATATTGGTCCTAGACATACCTTTAAGTATACCGATCGTCATATCTCGACTAGCTGAGTCGATCTAGACATGTGTGTCCGTCCGTCCGTCTGTCCATTATAATTTGTAAACACAATACAGGCCACAGTTATGGACCAATCTTCACGAAATTTTGCATGTGGGATGGGTTCTGGCCAATGAAGACCCCTATTATTTTTGACAAAGATCGGTTAATATTTAGAGGATGAAATGGACCAAATACTAAATTTTTGTCGGTCTTTCTGGTCGCTCCTGAGGCCGCAGTTATGGTCCGAACATTGTGAAATTTTACATGGAGAAGGGGATCGGGCCTAAGAATAAGCATGCCTTTTTTTGATAAAGATCGGTCAATATTCAGCGGGTCAAATGGACCCTTACTTTTGTGTGAAAAACGACAACATTTTTATTCTGGGGCGAATATACTTGCTCCTGAAGGACATATACGAGATGTTGATAGTATGTCCAAGATGAGTTCTTGACCTTCAAATTGATACCAATTAAATGGCTGTATGTACTCCGATGCGGGAGTTATGCGTAATGAAGTAAAGGTGACTATGTGCATATTATTACTATTACTCCATTAGAGGACGGAAATGTCGCGCTGATCGCTTTGAAATTGTACATGAAATTCCGATTATGGTCAAGGACGACGCTTATAGTTTTCGGTGAAGTTGAGATTTCATTCAGGGGGTGCAATGAACCGAAAACTTTAATTTTGTCAGATTTTCTATTCGCTCTAGAGGCAATTATTATATACAGAACATCACATATTTTACACGGTGAAGGGGATTTGACCAAATACATACAACGGCTGTATAGATGATGATCGGTCATTAATCCGAGGGTCAAATCAACCAAAACGTAACGTGTCCAAATTTTAATTTTATGGCGTAAAAATTCATTTCAAGAAAAAACATTTTGGAAAATATGCAAGACTTAGAAAGAGGAGTTGTTGATCTATAATCGGTAAAAAGGGTGAAATAGTGCCCAGGCTCAGAATATAGAGCCTGGGCACTTTTAGGGCGAATTTCCAAAAACCCTTTTGTACATCTTTCTAACTTTCCATCAGTGACCCACATTCCAAATTTTAGAATTCTAGTTCTTACCGTTCGCAAAGGTTACAATATTTGGTACATTTTAGAATGTTTCTAGTTCGAATTTCCAAAAACCCAGCCTTATCTCACGCCTACACACCAACAACAACACACACTAAAAATTTCAAGCTTCAGGCTTCAGCCGTTTCGTCTGGCCGATGATATACCTGTCACTCAGTCACTCACTTAACACCAAACTCTTTTATATATTATGATTAGTAGCAAGTAATCCGATGCAGTGTATTCCCGGTATACCATAAAATTTATATTTAATTTTGCACTGCTAAATCAGTGTGTGCTGTGCAAATTTTCGTCTTAGTCGATTAAACGTAGGTGCATAATTTCATGAAATCGGGCGGAATTATATATAGTACCTATATGTATATATGTATGAATCGGTTTAAAGCAAATTTAATGCACATCATTGTAGGCTCATTTAGCGACCCAGTGCCAAATTTCATTACTTTCGGACAATTTTTGATTTAATGGTGGATGGAATCGATAAAATTTCAACCGATTTCAACGAAACCTAATACATGGTATTCAAGAGTCGATTTGGTATGCTATGCCAAATATCGTGTCAATTGATAGAAACCTTTGGATTGGATCAAATGGGACGAAATTACGTATTGGAATTATAGCTATTTCAACAGGGTACGTACTTGGTTCAAATAAATGAGCTGTGCCAAAATTCATTACATACGAATCATAAATGCGACTGATAAAACCTTCAAAATATCCAAAATAAAACCTGATCTTATATGGGTAATATTTCAGGAAATTCAATAAATCGTCAAAAAAAAGTTTTAATGCTCTTAAGAGTGTTTTCTAGAAGATTTATTTGTAGCACTTTTTATACCCTTCACCACACTGTGGTACAGGGTATTATGTCTTTGTGCATATGTTTGTAACAGGCAAAAGGAAACGAGATAGACACATGGTTCCTTTTGAGAATATGCATAGAATCACTTTCTAAGTCGATTTATGCAAGTCCGTCTGTCTGTCTGTCCATGTTAAATTGTAAACAAAGTACAGGTCGCATTTATGATCCGAATTGGATGAAATTTGGCATAGGTCACTTATTCGGCCCAAGGACGAACCCTATTGAAATTGGGAAAAATCGGTTCAGATTTAGATATAGCTCCCATATATAAATTTAACCGATTTAATGTAAACGGTCCCTATATATCTTTCGATTTGCACGAAATTTGGTACAGCCTAATCCTTTAGGTTTAGAATAATGTCTGCCAAGTTTCGTGAAAATCGGTCCAGATTTAGATATAGCTCCCATATATAGTTTCGTCCGATTTCATGTAAATGGTGCCCCAAAGTAACTATATATCTTTTGATTTGCACGAAATTTGGTATAACGTGCTGAATTAAGTCTAGAGTGATGTATGCCAAGTTTGGAGCAAATCGGTCCAGATTTAGATATAGCTCCCATATATAGTTTCGTCCGATTTCATGTAAATGGTGCCCCAAAGTCCCTATATATCTTTCGATTTGCACGAAATTTGGTACAGCCTAATTATTTAGGTCTAGAATGATGTCTGCCAAGTTTCGTGAAAATCGGTCCAGATTTAGATATAGCTCCCATATATAGTTTCGTCCGATTTCATGTAAATGGTGCCCAAAGTCCCTATATATCTTTTGATTTGCACGAAATTTGGCATAACGTACTGAATTAAGCCTAGAGTGATGTCTGGCAAGTTTCGTGAAAATCGGTCCAGATTTAGATATAGCTCCCTTTTATTATAGATTGATTTTAAGTAATTGACGTACTAAGGAACCAATAGGAACAAAACGATCTGAAATTAGTATAACCTAACCTGTGACAAGTTTGTTTGAAATCGCTTAATATTTGGATAGAGCTTCCATATATATTTTCGCCCGATTTCAAATACATTGGACATCAAACTCCTCATGTTAGTCAGATTGACATCAAATTTTGCACAACTTACAAAATTGAGCATAGAATTAGTTGCGTTTTCTAGAAGTGCAGACATAGCCCAACGGATGACCTATTTATATTTGTTTGAAGTCGATTGACATACTTTATGGATAGATCTAGGTAGATTCACATTTAGATAAATATCACATTTTTTTCATCCAATTTTATGTTATAGTCCTGTTTAATATACCCATAGTGGTGAAGGGTATCATATAGTCGGCCCCGTCCGACTTTACTACTTTCCTTACTGGTTTCCACTCCGATTGTGATACTTGTGAAAAAAAAGTTTTGAACGCTTCCAAAACTTCTTCTGATGACGAAAATCATTGACCAAATTTTTTATCTTTTGTGTGAGATAAAATGTATTAGTTGAGTTATGTTAAGGGATGTGCGGCAGTTCTTTACAGCCGTTCACTCAGAGATATTTGTCAATTGTGCTCATCCTGGGTACGAAGTTTAAAACAGTGTAGAAAAGATTATTTATTTTAGCCATGCCAAGGTTTTAACAAAGGTAAGGATCTGCTAGGGATTTATTCGGGAGAAGAATGCTAGATTATCAAATTCATATTTATCAAACTGTTGTTGTATTCTGCAAATTAGCGATGGACAGAGTATATTTTCAATAGTCTCACATAGAAGGCATTCATTTGCTAAATCAGTTCTCTACGGAGGATGACCTATCAATTCCGCTGTATTCTTGTTCATCAGAATTGTTTCACCCTTCATGAAAATGGTTTAGACACTATTTTTCCTGGGACATACCATCAAGACGTGGATATTGTAACGAATATTTTTCCTGGGGCCAAGGCTTGGAGTTTGTAAATAATATTTTTCCCGGGGTCAAGGCTTGAAGTTTGTAAAGAATATTTTTCCTGGGGCCAAGGCTTGAAGTTTGTAAATAATACTTTTTTTATCCGAAGGTCCTATATCCTTCAAGCGAAAAGATATCCACTTCACCAGTTTTTCCGAATAAACGTGAAAGATGGTTACTACTAAATGAAGAGGTATCCCTTTTTATATTCTGAATTGTAATTGCACCAAAAGTGTCCAGCTTGTTGTGTAGTTTTATTTTTTGTGTCCTGAATGGGCTGATTAACAATTATGAAAACAGTAAAGATATGCGGAATAAAACTGAGTTTATCATCGTGATTAAGAAATTTAAAATATTTCAACATATACCTTAAACAGGATTGTAAATATTATGTTGTAAAAATGTATATGTGCCTTGTTTTATTTTATTACATAAAATAACATAATTTGTTTTTGTGAAACTTGATTGTTTTATTGCCTGAAAATATCCAGTTAAGAAAATACAAAGCAACGCGAAAAGAAAAATAAAACTACTTCCAATCCAAATAAAGGATGTACAGGACCATCAATGAATAAAATATTTACTAAAACTCAACAACTAGGAGGTATAAATACCAACAACAAAAAAATACATAGCAGTAAAAACAACAACAACAATGAAAATATTCCAAAATTGTTCTCTCCTCGTTGTCTATTTATCGCTTAATACCAATCAAGCCTTACTTAGTGTCAACGAAGTGTGATTCTTATCTTTGAATGCGGTGAAAATGAAAAACCAAATCAAAGAAATTCTACCGACCCCAAAATGCCAACATTTTTGTTTCTTATCAGAGACGTCCAACTGTGCACAGCCTACCAAGCACAACCTACCATCATTCGAATGCAGTAATTATGAGATAAAAAGGTGTGTATTATAGCAAAATAGGAAACTTGGTTAACAATAATGCGGCATAGACGACCAAAGGGACGAGCAATGTAGAGAGTAAAATATAGATAATATTTTGTTAGGAAGATATGGATGTAGGATGTGTTCCATTCTATGGACTCTGAATGAAATAATGAAACGATATTTTCTTATTTCAGGTTTTTTACCTACTATGAACCCGCAGGCATATTTTGTTTGGAACATAAAAACCTTTAAAATATGTAAAGGAGATTTTGAAACCAAGGCGTGGATTTTGTACAGAATATTTTTCCATAGGAGCAACCATCAGTGAGTGGATTTTGTAAAGAATATTTTTCCATCGACCAAGGCGTGCATTTTGTAAAGAATATTTTTCCATCGACCAAGGCGTGGATTTTGTAAAGAATATTTTTCCTGAGACCAAGGCGTGGATTTTGTAAAGAATATTTTTCCATCGACCAAGGCGTGGATTTTGTAAAGAATATTTTTCCATCGACCAAGGCGTGGATTTTGTAAAGAATATTTTTCCATCGACCAAGGCGTGGATTTTGTAAAGAATATTTTTCCAACGACCAAGGCGTGGATTTTGTAAAGAATATTTTTCCTGAGACCAAGGCGAGGATTTTGTAAAGAATATTTTTCCTGAGACCAAGGCGTGGATTTTGTAAAGAATATTTTTCCTGAGACCAAGGCGTGGATTTTGTAAAGAATATTTTTCCTGAGACCAAGGCGTGGATTTTGTAAAGAATATTTTTCCTGAGACCAAGGCGTGGATTTTGTAAAGAATATTTTTCCTGAGACCAAGGCGTGGATTTTGTAAAAAATATTTTTCCTGAGACCAAGGCGTGAATTTTCTAAAGAATATTTTTCCTGAGACCAAGGCGTGGATTTTGTAAAAAATATTTTTCCTGAGACCAAGGCGTGAATTTTCTAAAGAATATTTTTCCTGAGACCAAGGCGTGGATTTTGTAAAAAATATTTTTCCTGAGACCAAGGCGTGAATGTTGTAAAAAATATTTTTCCTGAGACCAAGGCGTGAATGTTGTAAAAAATATTTTTCCATCGACCAAGGCGTTGATTTTTTAACGAATATTTTTCCATCGACCAAGGCGTGGATTTTGTAAAGAATATTTTTCCTGAGACCAAGGCGTGGATTTTTTAAAGAATATTTTTCCATCGACCAAGGCGTGGATTTTTTAAAGAATATTTTTCCATCGACCAAGGCGTGGATTTTGCAAAGAATATTTTTCCTGCGACCAAGGCGTGGATTTTTTAAAGAATATTTTTCCTGAGACCAAGGCGTGGATTTTTTAAAGAATATTTTTCCTGAGACCAAGGCGTGGATTTTGCAAAGAACATTTCAAATGAGACCAAGAGCCGAACTTTTCTCGGGCCTTTTAGATACAGTCCTTATCATCATTATACCATTACAAACTGTGTCGTTATAACCGATTTCGACGTATGTATGTCAGCCTCTAAAAAACGGAATGCCATATAGCAGACCTTTCGGTTGGAATATCCAGTATTTTTCATTCCATTTTTCAATACCAAACATCATAGGGATATTAGCAATGTATGAGAAATATATCAAAAGTCCATCTTATGTTTTTTGATCTCGATCGCGATTTCAACACGGCAGACCTACATATGGACATTGTTATATTGACATAACATACTATTCTGATCTATATGTATTATGGATCCGAATCGTATGTGGTCTCCGATGAACATTTCGAGGTATAACAAACGGAATGGCGAATATACACTCGACCTTAAGATGTTGATTATACGAAGAGTGGCTGCAACCTTTCCCCTATCATTCGGCATATAACAGCCACTTGTATAGTTAATAAATGAAACGCCAGTATTCCTTATTACTACCAATTCAGTTCATCCTTTGTAGTTTTTCTTGTGTCAAATACTCACACAATCCCATAATTGGATGTGTCCTAATAATTGTCCAGATTACAGCGTCTTTGATCTTTCTACCGCCTTCACAACGGCCTATTGTGTTTTTTTTTCACTTGCCAACGGTAAGGCACTCGATGTTGTCAGTTAGGTTCCCAGGATGATGACAACAAAAGAAGGTCAACTAATTGTTGACTACGGCAAAGAACAATAAAACACAACGAAAACTAAATCAAAATATCATTTATTAAAACTAATGATTAGAGAAAACGAAGCGGCAACGAATATCCAACACCTTGAAGGCAAAAACAAAAAAAAAACAAAAAATGAAAATTGAAAGTCTATTAAAGGACCTGTTTTCTAATGGTGTTTTCGTTTGTTTCTCTTTGTTCAAAATCATTAAAGAACAATAGATATTTTAGCAAAACAAAGTCATTGAGACTACAAAAAACCGCTTACCAAAAACATGAGACCACCCCGAAATAAATCGTAGACACACGTATGGAACGCAATCGGACAACCAAAGTTTTTCTTTTCCTACTTGAAAACCATGAAAATTAATGATTTTTCAATATTCGCTGTTCTGTTCGAAGGAAACCCCCACAGTGGTAGAACAACAGTGCATGTAATGGCGGGACAACGGAAAACATACTCAACACCTACTTTTGCGTCATTATTTGTCGATATATCAAAATCGAAAATATCATTTATTATATTCGACGATCAAATCTCTCTCTAAGGTTTTTGTTTTCGTAACTTTTTGAAAATGTCAGTGGGTCTATTGAATATGAATTTATCATACTTCTCAGTGTTGTTGTTTCGATTTTGTCGGCCTGTGTCCCTTGGTGTGTAGTGTGTGTGTGTCTCAAGAAGATTTGTATATTATGTTTTGCCCTTTAAGCAATGTTTGCATTGTCTTCCGAATATCTCTGTTTTAACAACAACAACAACAACAACATTGACTGGGAGGTAGTCCAGCCCAGTTTTTTATTGTTGTTGCTGTTGTTGTTTATTCCATCATAGTCAAGTCCATTTTGTCTAATGTTGGAATTAACGCTTGTCAATTTATTATTATTTTACTCTTTGTTTTTCTTTTTCTTATTTTATTCCGTCCGTCATTCCTTCGTAAGCTCGATCAATTGAACGACCATTGATAAATAATTTATGCTTAATTCAATTTAAAATTAATTATCATCAGCGTCGTCGTTGTCGACAAGGCTTAAGAATTTTGCAATGCCATCGAATTATGTCTGTGTGTATTGTTTTCTGTCGGAGGGATTTCTGTATGACTTGGAATGGCAATTGCAATTGTTTGCCTCCATCATTGAAACCTAACTTTAAAATTCACATTAATTGTCTTATCTGTGTACAAATTAATTATATTTGGGTTACCACATCAACATTTGAACATTTATATTGGAGTTTTTTTTTATTTGGTAACGCGATTTCGAAATAATAATCAATTTTCTCTCAATAGGAAATAAATACCATTTCAGTCAGTGGTTATGGACATTAACGGTATATACATTTGTTAGATCTTGTATTAAGATTTGTATACCCTTGTCATTGCCCCTAAAAACAGGTCGGATCGCAGTTTTATTATTTTTAAATTTTCAACCGCATTTCAATTTGGCATTCCGTTTTTTTTAACGTCGGGAAAAACTTGTGTAGATAATTTTCCATATTTAGGCTCAAGTTATAACACAACTCACGTCCCGTTCCCATTTTCCGCATTTTTAAGATTTTAGTTGTGTTTTATCGCGGAAGTGGCGAGAAAGATATCAGCTTACCAGATTATTTATAATAGAAAAACTTCTTTCCCTGCGTCAGAGGATTATTTGCAATAGAAAATATTTTTTAAAAATATATTTTTAAAAATTGCATGTCTCCTTTTAAAAAAATACTCATAAAAATTCAAGTCTATGGAAAGCCTTACTTTGATAGCTTTACATTCCTAACAAAAATATTATAGAATATTACACGCCATGGAAACCCTCTGATAGCCGAAGAAAGAATATTCTTAAAAAAGTTATAAAAAACGTTGATAGTATCTAAAAAATATTCTAAAAAATCTAAAAAAATCTTTGTCAGTTGTTGCCAAAAATATAAAAAAGAACAAGTAAAAACAATGTTAAGTTCGGTCGGCCTAACTTTTTATACCCTCCTCCATGAGGATGACAATCAAAATATCTAAAATTTATGGGGGCTCCGAAAAATGTGTGAATTTCGGTGCACCGAAAAGTATGTGAGAAAAATATGATTGAAATTCTCAAAATACGTAACAGTGGGGCTACCGTTATATGGTGCTATATTAAAACGGAGATCAATATTGATATTTTTTGGTATTTTGTTGAAATTTGAAAGCCAATGAGAATACAAAATACCAAATTACAACAAATTCGATTGAAAATACGACAAAACTTCTTAAAATATCGACTTGGGTCAATATTAAAAATGTTCAGTGCGGAGATGTGGTGATACGGTTATGAGAACCCAAAATACCAAAGTACAGCCAATTTGATTGAAAAACGTGTCAAAAATCCCCATGTTGGGGGGTAACATACTAATGGGGCTACCCTTAAACGTCGGTCAATATTAAACATTTTAGTACGGAATTGTGCTTTACAATGAGAACCAAAAATTCAAAATTACAGCCAAGTTGATTGAACGCCAAATCGTAGGCCGATATATGTCATTTCCAATACCAAACTAACAATGTCAATGCAAAATCTTAAATGTCTCTATCATGATTTCAATAGACGGACATGCGTAAATTCACATAGATTTTTTTCTGATCAAGAATATATATACTTTGTGAATATTTCCAGATGTTACAAACGGAATGACATATTTAATATACACTCCAACTTTGAGGAGGTGCAGGGTATAAAAATCATCAGCTATGTAAATTCATGTTTTGATAGTAGTTGAAGAAAATTTTCTTACAAAATCTACATCACTTAAAAGTCTCCTTTTAAATATCCTAAAAAATCCATGCCAATGTATGGCATTATTCCGATATCATTGAAAAATCAGTAGTTGCAAAAATATTAATAAAATCCTGGTTAAGGGAACCTTTCTGAAACAAATCAACCAATTTAAAAAAATATTCAGTCGTTGAAAACAATATTTTTAAAAAATTCCAGGCCAACAAACTCTTCAATCATCCCTTAGGTAGTCCTGTTAGTACTGAAAAAAAACAGTTTCAAAATATGCCCATGTCTATGGAGAGCTTTTCTTTGATAGTCGTTAAAAAACATTATATTAGGTTATATGAACTATAGAACTTTATTTAACATGCTTCGGAATGTCAGATTTGAGCCAAATATGAAACGTTTTGTTGTATGATTTGTTACCATTTTAAAGGTAATTAAAGAAGTCTGGACTTTATAGCGGCTGCATTAAATCTTTCCAACCAAGCACCCGATGTTTCTGGCTAGTAACTGTAGATGTGTGTCGCCTAGCGTTGTCCTGATGGCCTCTCCTGTTGGCCAATTCTGGCCCTTTCTGGTCAATTGTAAATGGTTTAGAACAGTTTTATGGTCGATTTTTAGCTCCTGGGCGATGTTACGACAGCTAACATGCCGGTCAACCACGAACATTTCTCCGATTTTATCGACATTTCGACGTTGTATGATTTGTTGCCATTTTAAAGGTAACTTCATAATACCTCTCTCATAGAAGTCCTGCTCTCTATATGCAAAAAAAATCTAGAAGTCGATTTTCACAATCCTCCCTAGATACTAATTTTTTTATCATTAAAGACATTTTGCAATGGAAGAAAAAGATGATAATAGCTTGTTGTCAAGTCCGGACTGTATGGCGGATGTATTAAAACTTCCCAATGAAGCTCCCGAAGTTTCTCCAGTCATTTCTCCGATTTTATCGACATTTCCGATGACCGGCCTAACTGCATTTTTGCCTTTTGTGAAAGAAAAACTGTAAAATGTACCGAATTCTCTCTTTGTTCACTTCCATTTTGAACACCCTGTAACTCACAACTGAATGTACCAAACAAAACACAGCAAAATATTTTTTTTTACTGCGAAATGTCGCCCTTCCAACGAGCATAAATCTGAAATTGTTTGACCGAAACTTTAAGCAAAAATCTATCAGTACAGCCAGCTGCCGAAAAATAATGGATTTCTTTTTCCCCAACCTAATAAATTCTTCATAGTGTTTACAGCTTTTTCAAGAAGCTATATGTAAAAAAATCCACGTCTATGAGCGTCGTTAAAAAATATGTCAAAAAACGGTTACAGAAAGCTTCTTTTTTGATAACTATTAAAAATTTTTTTAATTCCGGTCAGTCGTTTACAAAATCTAAAATATTGACCTCTATTTGACGTAGCCTATAATAGCCGTTAAAATTATTTTAAAAATTCTTGACATTCGTTGAAATATTTTCAAAAAATTCTGGCCTATATCCTCCTTGAGAGCAACTTTAAGAAGTTCGAGAGTTCCTTTAATAGCCGTTTAAAAAAATTCAGATTCCTGTCAAAATATCCTTAAAAAATGTATATATCATTTAAAATATGTCAAAATTATCTATAGTTGTTCAAAGAATGTTCATAAAAATTCAAAAAATATTTAAAACCGCAACTTCATATGGAAGCATCTTATCATGAATCATTCATATTTTTTGAAAAATTCTGTGAATGTGAATTTATATGATCCGCCGATCTGGTAGAAGTGTTTTCACTTGGCTTATTATAAATTTTTTGAATCTAAATCCTTAAGATTCTTCCCAAGAAAGTTAAGTATATTAAAATATATTCAAATGTTGTTGTACAATACTCTAAACCCTTGCTTGTCTTTAAAAAACAATAAATATTAGATTCATAGCAATGTTCCTGAATACAACAATACAAAATTAATGTATATTGAAATATAAATTCTATAAACGAAATAAAGCAATATGTAGCTTTATTTCTTTTATTCATATTTCCCAAAATACTTTATAATTTCACCTAACAAAAACATCGGACATCCAAATCATTTTTACCGACGGCGAAATGCATTAATCCAAAAGTGTTTGTTTGCTTGCTAAAAATCAAACATTACCAGACCACATGAACTCTATATTGATCAATTGAACATAGTAAATACAAACACGGGGTGGGGGAAACAAATCTTTAAGATAAAGCTGCGAAAAAAAAACTGCATACAAAAATCCACCGAAACAAGTTCTTCGTTATATACACCCAGAAAAAAAAAAAACAATTTTTATTCAATTGATTTTTGTTTCATTCTTTGGGCTTTAATCTAATTTTGTATAACGAAAGCCAACGGCAAAAAGCAAAAGGTATAACAAACAATCACACACACACACTACACATCTTGACAGACATGGTGACGAGAATGTTTTGTTTTAGCTCTTCTACTCCTCTGTATTGGGTAGGTATGACACAAGTATCTCAGACATACAAGGGAGACTGTTGTATCTCAAATGCGAAGAGTTTTGATGAGTAATTTGTTACAGTTCTCTTTTGAGTTGAACGTTGAAAATACTCACTTACGGAAAACGGAAAAACAGTTTTATCGACATTTTGCCATTCATACAATGGCCAAATAACAAAAAGATAACCAAGTGCTCTAAACGAGTAATTTTGAATTGAGTGTTTTTACTCTTATTATAAGTTTCTATTTTTAAAATTTTTAATCTGAAAAAAAATATTAATAAATAAATAATTAAAAATGTTTTTTTTTTTCAAAATTTTTTAAAACATTCTAATAATTTTGAGTGCTTGGGTTTGAGTCATAAATATCAGTACAGAATTTTTACTTGCTCTTTCAGATATTCTCTTAATCGTTGAAAGAGAGTATTGACTCATCTCAAACGAAGTTCACAGAAAATTGAGTACTGGTGGGCCCCATACAAATAGCCAACACTCGACAAATACTCAGTGACATTCCGGTTTGCCACAGCATTTGTTCTATACACGCATACATACACAGCCGACCATACACATTGGCCATACGCCCGATTGCGACACAAATTTTGGAGTGTCACACAAAACGAAAAGAGACCGAATTATACAAAGCCACTCGACGCACACATCCAAACATTGCCGGGGCACAGAGTTACACCCAACGCAGCAGACCAAAGAAAAAAAAATATATTTTGGTTTGTGGTGATATACTTATGGATGGATAGATAAAAATCTGTTTGTAGGTTTGTTTGTATGTACATTGGCCAATGGATGTGTATAGTACATTCATACAAACATATGTCTGTTTGTATGTATGGACTATGCATATAGCTACTGTGTGTTGTGTTTGGAGCAGGCAACAACAACAACACACTACCATAACGTGCCATATGATAGAAAAGTCACAGATACAATTTTCGAGGTGGCCTCCCTACAAGTAAGAAAGGGAAAGCGTTAGAATAACAACTACAACAGCAACTCGATAAAATGTCATTGTGTTTGTATGTTTGTGTTGATGTGCTGACTTTTATGTAGTCTTCGACTTGGTATTCGACAATCGAAGGTGCGTAAGTGTGTGTCGCTAATGTCGCCGTTGTCGTCCAAATTTGTTGGATACATAGGGACGTTAGTCGTCGTTCTTGTAGTGTAAAATTTCTGAGTAGTGTCTCCAAGAACCAATTATGTCTGAGGCCACAAGAATATATAATGTTACATAGAAAGGCGTTATTAAACTGTTGTCATTACTTTCGATTAGATATTGCCTTACGCACCCGCCCTCCTAAAGAGAGTCTATTAACAAAATCATGTAGAAGTGAGAACTTGAAAAGATTATATGGGGTAATTATTGTAAAATCTAGGAACAAATAAGGATTTATTGGAAGCACTTCATATATTACATGGAACTTACACAATGTATCTAAACATGCAAATTTGTTCAGAAAGTATAATTTATTTTATTTCGAATGTAAAAGCGTAATTTAGCTTTTTAATGCGGAACCCTAAACATGACATAATTTTATTGGTCAGGTCGCTTTTGCCCGTGGAATATTTGTGATAGTGGCCTCTAGAAGCATGAAATAAATTAGTTCTTCAGATCGCCTTTCAGGTGCCGAATTTCTGATGTTTGGTTTGTAATTGAGGTCTCCAGAAAGTAACAAAAATAAAGTTTTCGCCCCCTTTTCTCCTCTAAATATCGTATTATTGCTACTATAGGCGGCGACTTTGACCACAACCGGAACTTCATGTAAAATTTCACAGCGATTAGCTCAAAAATTACGTTTTCTAGTATGGTAGTTAGGATACCCGGCAAGATCCCTGTTAATATATAATATATAACTCACACATTCGAATACGTACATAAATGGTATCCACTTAACGGAAATAATTCCTCTTGAATATACTCTAAAATTCTCGGGTCTATGTCCTTCAGGAGTAAATATATACGCCAAAAGTGAAAAATTTTGTTTGGTGGTATCAAATTATAAAAAAAAAACTTTCAAATATTAAAATTTATCGGGGGTATTTCTTGGAAGCTCGACATGTATCAGTAGTCGGCGGTGTTAATATTTAAGTTATTTTTAATATTTATTCCAACACCTCGTTGGGAACAAAACATGTGAGAGATCATCATATAGGCGATTTAGTCGACCCTGTATCATACAATTTATTTCATATGATTGGCAATGTAGTTAGATTTCAAATAACATGCTTATAAGTTCTTACAAGTGATTAAACCTGGAAAATGGGATAACTTATTCGAAATCAATGTTTGCCGATCCGGATATATCTCCCTGGAACTTTTTAGCCTAATGAGATATATCTATGGTAAATATTTCAGACGAATCTGACAGACCTTTTAAATTTGTCAGCATTCGTAGATATATGCATTTCTGAGTAAGGATCGGGCAAAAGTAAAACAGGACGATGAAGGCGTACGTACATTGATTTTTTTGACTTTTATGGTCATATCAAAAATCTTATGAGCGACATTTAGGTAAAATATTTTTGTAAATGAAAAAAAAAAAATCCTCTTGTGGTCTGTTCAAAAAAATAAGGGCTGAAAAGAGGGGAAGGAACTCGAGATATAAGGAGGGTATTTTTAATCCTTTTAGTGTTTTTGTCGAATATATTCGACATTTAAAAGTACTCCCTTTCTTTGCGATTTTTCGGTTATCCTATGTACCGTTACTATTGATGTTTTTGTTTTTTGTGCTGAAAGACAGACGAACCTGGCCGAGGTTTAAAATTAAAATTACTATTTTTTTCTAAACTCCGTCCTTTTATGTGATCTTAAAAACAAAATTTTATACTTTTATTTCGACAAAATTTTTTTTGACACTGAAAGGGTTAAAAAAAATATTTTTCAATCGATTTGACTTAAGACATATTATCTCAAAAATGCCCTGCAATAGCAGCAAAAAAAAAGATATAGAATTTTTTACTAAATTTACTTTAGAAACAATCCCTGAACTAAAATGTCAAAATACATCCATTTGGGTTGGAAAATGCCACCAACACCTTAAAAATACCGATAACGTGACGGGACCTTTATATAAAGAAATTTAACATAGTTGTACATATGTATATCCAAAATTGTCTGCAAAAGTATTGGAACCCGAACTGTCATATTAACGCCATTTCGGTAGGAAAATATGTCGTAAACCTTAGAAAAAGAATAGAAATAGGGCGCTATAATTATATGGAAGCTATAACAGAATATGATCCAATAAATATACTTTGCAACACCAAACAACCTAAGGGGTAGTATCGATATGTGCACAAAATCCCAAAGTCCTATATTAAATATTGGGATAACTATCGTGATTTCAACAGAAATAAGGACATGGTTCGAATTTTTTACTTCTCAAAAATATATGAATATAATAGGTTATTCAAAGTGATTCAAATAAAAAGACAAATTAAATATTCACAACACCTTATTATGTTGCACTCGAAAAAGCGAAATAATAAAGTTATGACAATTCTTAAAGGGGCCACAATTGTTATACTTATCCTACTTACTAAAAATTTCTCTTGTAAAATCATATATTATTTTGTAATCTTCCATAATATTGAGGGTATCATCATAATAATATGGACTTAAATAGAATGTATGAATGGCCAGACAAAATTTATGCCGGTTCGAAGTATTTATAGTGTCAACAAAATCTTTGACAGCCCTAAAATTAGCAGTATAACGTAAAAAATGCGGAAAATTAAATTCGAAATCCCATTATTGCGCGGTACCATTATAGGAGGCTCTATAACAATTAATAACATTATATCCGATTGGCAAATAGAAAATTGGCAAATAGAAAAAATAGAAAAATTTGGCAAATAGAAAAATTTGGATTTTCGTATATAAAAATGTCTTATGTTTGTTTTTTATCTATTCGCAATTGTTAGGAATAAATTGACAATAAGTCCATAAGTAGAGAATTTAAAATAGACATACAGACAAACTCACTAATATAGATGGGTCATGATTTTCAAGTCGTGACCAATTTTCCTATTTATTTAAAATACATAACTTAGCTCCAAAATATGTTGTTGGTGTCAATGAAGTCCAGGATTTTCTAAATTTAATAATAATCATATATTCGATTTTTACACAATTTGAGAAATTATCACTGTGAGACTAATATTGGATTTTAACTAACATATCTTATCCTTATTTTCCAATTCGAAAAAAATGTCTAATTTCACACCAAGATTTGAAATCTTATTTGAAACAAAATTGTCTTTAAGAATTTCGTTATCATTAAGTATTCATTTAAGTACAATTTCTTTCCTAATGAGATTCTTATTAGAATGTATTAAATATTCAATTCTCTCTATTACGTCTACTATACGAAAAATGTAAGCTAATTACTGGCATTTCAAATAAGTTTCTACTAAAACAGCTACTATAAACAATGTCTAAAACCTTAAGAAGTGGAAAAAACAGATAAATGCTTAAATCCACCAACAAAAGTCAAGCAAGACAAGAAACAGCTTAAATAGCAAAAACAACAACGAGAAGTAAAAAAACGTGCATTACCTAAAACAAGTGCTAAATGTAAATAATTAACTAAAGAGTAAATAAAGTAAACTAACAAGCAACAATACCTATAGCTGGAGGCTAATACTTGGCAAAGAGAATTAACACACTAATGATAGCAAAGCTTGGGAGACGCGAACATATATACGAGAGGGAGAATACTTAACCATTTGGGGATGTATAAGTTCTCTTCAATAACTGGGAGCTAATCTCAAAATGTAACAACAATGAAAAGAGAAATTTAACTCTCTTGGCCGTGCACAAACGAGTTTTATTTGATGCTCTTGTTAGTTTGCAGATGCCTCTTCCCTCGTTATTTTAGGGTTGGAGTATGAGATGTTAGTGGGTCTCTTTGAAATTGTATCACATGGTGGCATGGTGTGGTATGATACAGATGGCCTGGCTTGTGTGGACGGACTACTTAAACAGACGGACAATGGTAATGCTGGGTAAAAACGGCAGCAGCACCGGCAGACGCACAATACAACTGTATGAATGGTCGTTGTTTGGTTGGGATTTTTTTCTTGTTCGATTTTTTTTTCTGTACAATTTTTTTTCTGCTTTGCCTTTGAGTTTTTGGTCTGGTTCTCAACCGTCGTTTATGTTTTACACACTCACACCATGCTGGAAAAAAACAAACCCAAAATATACATCCAACCATACATACACACACACAATCGGCCAGAAGAGGCAACCATCCAGTCAGCCAGCCAGCCACATCGATTTACACAGAGTGGTGTATTGTCGCCGTCGTTGTTGTCGGTCGGTCGTCCATTGCTAACATGCCAGCAGCCACTCCAGTGGCTTGCGACTTGCCTACTATCGAACATCTGAACGTCGCGTATAGAGCACACATTCAATACGGCGGACGTGGTTTCTAGTTTTGTAAATGCGTCGCAGTTCATTTATTAATACAAATAAAAATAATAACAAAAAGAAAATATATATTTTTAATTAAACAATTTTTGCGGCTCTCCCTCAATATGTGTAAAAATGACACAATCTGAAACAAAACAAAAAATTGTTGGTTTTGATTAAAATTGCCAAACAAAAGCAAAAAAAAAAAAACAAAATGGCTCACCAAAAAATGCAAACATAAAAAGAAAGAAATTCAATTTTTCCGCAATGAAAAAGAAGTGAGTTTACAAAGTGAGAATCATCTAGTAACAAAAAATAAAACAACCACAAAAAATGTCACCATTTTTTATGCCCTTAAAAAACACCCCCTGTAATTGTGTGAAAAAGAGCGGAACAAAGAATATCCCACCCCTTTTAAGAAAAAACAGCATTAGCAGCAGCTAAAGTGTCACCCACCTTAAGGGGAAACCATATAACAACCCAATACACAGCAAACACACACATTTGTACTCACACATA
>NW_026883930.1:0-5318 GCF_032173495.1 Musca vetustissima
TGTTTTATTTTTCTCGAAGGCTTCGAAAATTTTCTTTTCAGTTCTTAACAGAATTTAAACAAAATTTTATTACATCGGTAAGCCAGTTTAGCCAGGGCATTGTCATGACCCAAGGGATGGTGGTGTGTTTCATTTTTGTTTTTTTTTTCTTTTATATTCGCCTGATGATAGCTTTACGTATTATAAAAAACCAGAAAAAATGTGGGTGGTATTTATTGTACCCTGGCAAGTACTGAGTACCTTAAAGACCTTTTTTTCAGTTTCTGTAGTCCGGTTGCTGCTGCTATCGCGCTGTTTCGGTCATACACTTGTATTTAACAAACTTTATTTATTCTTATGACTTTTCCCTAGAGCTAAGGAGTAGCGGAAGAAGGCGTGAAAGAACACATTGAACGTAATATTTACAACATACTTGTAGGCCTTAAGATGTGCTTTGTGCAACCACATATATTTCAACGAGGACCAATCAGAAGTTCACGTAAATTTAAGGTTCCACTTATAACGTAGCGATGGTATTTCTCTTCCAGTGTAAAACGAAAAGGATATGAATAAAGGTTGTGTTATTTAATATTGCGTGTTAAAATATACGATATTATTAAACATATATGACAAGAGCATTAGAGAAGGAGCATCTTTTGTATGCCCAAGCTGGTGAAAAGCATAATATAGTAATTTTAAATCGAGTGCATTTCTTTGTGAGGAATGTTTATGATTTCCACATTAAAATACAATACTCAAAGAAATTTTTATGGTTGCCGCAGTAAACAAATAAACTCTGACACATTTATGTGGAATTCTACTTCGGGTTCCGATATGGTAATTACTCCTATCCATTCAAATTTCATTCTTTACTGATATGTGTTTTTCCGAAATAAATGTGTTTTTTATGAAAAAACTCATTTCATTATATTTTCTTATTTTAAAACATATGAACACAACACGAATGAACAAAATGAAATATTGATCATAGAAATCGATGAACGCCTGCCATTATTAGTCACAATTAAGTGCAGGTGGAGAAAATCGGTTCAGATTTAGATATAGCTCCCATATACAGTGGTGGTCAAAACCTATGCAACTGAAATTGAATACAAATAGTAATATTTTTATTTATAAACTGTGATACCTAAAATAACGATATTTTTAAATTCGTCAAAGTTGCATATGGCCCACCTAAAATTTATTTATTTATTCATTTAACAAAGAATTTTACAGCAAAATACCAAAGATTTCTGAGAGAAATTACATTTCCAGTTTCAATCGAACCTAAGGCGTTGAAAAAATACCAAGTTGACATATTTTTTTTTTTAATTTCAAATAAAGAGATCATTACATATTTCCACATATTGAATTTCAGTTGCATATGTTTTGACCACCACTGTATATTCTCGTCCAACCATCCAATATTTGTCCGATCGATACAAAATTTGGCACAGGGTACTCAATTAGGTCTAGTTTAATGTCTGAAAAGTTTCGTGGAAATTGGTTCGTCCGATTTTATTTAAATGGTTCACCAAAACCCCAATATTTGTCCGATTGAGATAAAATTTTGAAATAGTTCCATATTGATTTATGTGGAGTTTTGTTGAAATCGGATCAGATTTAGATATACGTCCCATATATAGTTTCGTTCGATTTTATGTAAATGGTGCCCGAAGAGCCTATGTTTATTCGATTTAAGCGAAAGTTGGAAGAGGTGTGTTTAGAGTGGTGTGTGTTAAAGATGAAAAAATCGGTTTAGATTTCCATATATCTCCCATATATATTTTCGTCTGATCTTAAGTAAATGGTTCACCTAGGAACCTACGTCTATTCCATATACACGAGATAAATATAATCGGCCCCGTCCGACTTTACAATTTTCCTTACTAGTTTATGATTGCTGTAGAAAACAAATAAACTCTGATACATTTATGTTGATTTCCTTTTAGAGTTCTATTATGGTAGCTAATCCTTTTCATACAAATTTACTTTTTTACTTAGGTGTGTTTTTCCGGTGTCCTAAATGTGGTTTCGGTAAAAAGTCATACACAACTGGTATGTCTTTCTCCCGAAACCAATAATGTATTGCAAATTTTATAATGCACTTGTTTACAGCATATAGTTTTGAGTTATTTTATGGTAGCTACTCCTGATTTTTGAATTGATATATTGAATTACAAAACGCCATTTGAAAAGAGCGCTTCTAACGCGCTCTTAAAGAAAACACAACTGGCAATTGTTGCATCGCTGCTGAGTGAACGAAGTCGCATGCCCCTGAAGATACACATCATTGGACACTTCAATTTTTTCAGTCCACTGACCAGAGATGCCATCCATCCTGCCATCCACCCTCCCATTCAAAGGAGAAAAATTGCAAGGAATTGTATCCACAATTACCAGCTCAGCAATAACGGACATTGCTAGTCTGCTCATTTCGAAGTAAAAGCTGTCGTCCGACAGCAACAACTTTTCAGTAGATTTTTGCCTTGAGAATCCACCAGAATATCTACAAGGAAGTTGCTGGATTGAACGAATACTTGTTAAGTCCACACATTTGAAGGCAAAGACCTTGATAACTTTCAATATCAGGCTATGGTCTTCAGGAATGAATCAATAGAAATTATGTTGACTACACTCAAATTGAAAGATGGGAATGTTCAAACAATCACTGTTGGTCTCCAGAAGGTGTTAGGGGACTAGATTTAATATCTGGACATCAATGGTGGTGATAGTTTCCGATACAACAAGCGTGAATTCGAACAAAAAGACAAACGTTGCAGTTCGACTGCAGGAAATGTTCGAAGGGAAAGAATACCTGCACCCAAGTTGGATAGCGATATTCGCGTTGTTATTTTGGGTGAAAGAATTGTTTGAGCAATTATAATCAAATAAAAACGGACCTCAGTGAAACTGGGACAGACATCTTGAGACATGGCGTGAAGTTACTCTACCACCTCACCCATGACTGCAATCAAAAAAGTGGGACCCCTTTTGGGATCATATTTGATTTATTCTTATAATAGTACAGTAGTCAGCTCTTCCACGCTAAAAATTTCGAACAAATATCTCTGGCTCTGAATTACGACGCAAAAGCTCTCTCAAAGTGTCTCTCAACTCATTAAAATATAATACAGGATATGAGGTTGTGTAAACAAACCTTTGTTTGCTATATAGTTTTCCTCTAAATACCAGCGTATCCTCGTATAAAAATGTAGCTTTGGAAAAAATATAATACATTTTATTCTTCATTTTCCTTTGTTCCTTAACGGACAGCAAACCGCTGCCGGATCTTTACGAAGTGGAGGTACGAAATGTTTAGGTTTTTTTTCTTTGGTAAAAGGACACAGAGCCAAGGATGTGTGCATGTTGTATAACCAGCTAGCCGGCAGCTATTCGTTAGTATTCATGAGGATTATGAGATTTTTTTCATGGCTATTTTATTATTGTTACTGTTGTTGGTTATTGTTTTTATTGTTGTAGCTGACTTTCTTGCTATTGTTGTTCGGTTAGAATGCCTTTGACTACGATGATGATGATGTTGATGGTCGTCGTCGTGGCGGTGGTGGTGGTGGTTCTGTTGTGGACCCATTTTATGCGTTTAATTGTAATGTTTGCAAATAGGTTGGACGACATAACAACAACAGCAACAATAGCGTAAAAGCAAGAAAGTGTGCCAGCAAACCACCAAAAAGGCGGCTAATAAGAACATCCCATTTAAAGGGCGAAAAGTGAAATAAACTTTGCTCTGCATAAACCGTAAAGTCGTCAACATAACAATCATGTGATGAGAAATGCCCTGTAGTGCTGTAATGCCCTTCTTAAAAATTCAGTCCACGGTGCTTTTGTTTGTTTGTTTGTTTGAATTAAGTTCAAGGATTACATCATTTCAATTGTTTCATTAGAAATTCTTTAATATGCTTGGTGTTTCATAAATTCCGCAATATCTGTCTTTGTAAAAAATTAACCAGAGTTCGACATTTGATATTTCAATTAGGCATGTGAATAATAGTAATAATAATAATAATAGCTTTAAACGCACAAATAAGTTCGTAAATATGAATCAATTTCAATATAAGTTTATATCATGAGCGTGTTTTCAACCGAATTCGCTATAATTTGATATTTTGTAGTCGTATATGGCAGCAAATCTCCCTCCCAATAATTATTAATATTCGCCTCTTTTTAAGTATAATCCCCATATAGCCTCCTTTTTATACCCTTTACCACACTGAGTTCTGAATTAGGTCTAGATTGATATATGCCAAGTTCGGTTCAGATTTATATATATATTTCACATATATACTTTAGAGGTTGTCCCCATTTCGCATTCTAAGGATATCTCGATGAAAAACCTGGAACCTGACGATGATGAAATATATCGGCCAGAATTTAGGCATCTCCCATATAATGGGAAGGAAGGAATTGAGATACAAAACTAAAATATTGGGTTCGCAATTGAGCTATATCGGTCATTAATTAGGCACAGCCCCTCATAGTCATAACGCAAGTATTCCCCAATTCTTAGCTATGTAATCAATTGGTCTGTTCCAGTACTTTTTATACTCTCCACCATAGTATGGAGGGTATATTAATTTTGTCATTCCGTTTGTAACTATTCGAAATATTCATTTCCGACCCTATAAAGTATATATATTCTTGATCAGGGTAAAATTCTAAGACGATCTAGCCGTGTCCGTCCGTCCGTCTGTTGTAATCACGCTATTTTCTGAAGGAATTCAGTAAGGGTGCTGAAATTTTGCATAGGGTTGTCTTTTGTCTGCAGGCAGGTCAAGTTCGAAGATGGGATATATCGGTCCACGTTTAGGCATAGCTCTCATATAACATTATAGGTTAATTTTTTCGGATATCCCCCATATAAGGGCACCCCTCAATTTTCGGTATTTTGGGGTTCTTTAGCGCGTTTTTCAACCGAATACGTTGAAATTTAATACATTGGGTTTTTAATAGGTACCAAATCTCTCCACGAAAAACTATAAATATAGGTCATTTTTTTCGGATATCCCCCATATAAGGGTACCCCAATTTTCGGTATTTTGGAGTTCTTGAGCGCGTTTTTCAACCGAATTTTGTAGTCGTATATAGTAACAAATCTCCCTAAATTATTAATATTCGCCCCCTTTTTGGGGTAGTCCCCATATAACCCCATTTTGTATATAAAAATAGTTATCTGATTTGTGGCGCGTTTTGAGTTTGGTTCTAAGACCCTTTTGTAATCATTTCAACTGCGGAGGTTAGAGAGATACAAAATTAGAACGTAAAGTTAGATAATGAACTATAGCCGCATTTAGACCTAGCCCTGATTGGAGGTTCCAGAA
>NW_026883931.1:0-5319 GCF_032173495.1 Musca vetustissima
TTAACATACATTTTCAGAGACCAATTATAGAAGTGTTTTTTTAATATTTTTTCAAGAACCTTTTAAATACGTGGTTGCTTTAAAAATATTTTTTTTCAAAAATAATTTTTGTCTCGAATGTCAAATATATTTTTGTACAAATGTACGAACAAGCTTTGGGACCTTTGAATTTAGTACGCGATTCTGAACTAAAAGAATTAGCCAAGCCACCACCATTGGACATTGAAGGCCTTGCGGTGATTCTCGAAGATATTGTACAAACTGCTGCCGGTTATATTAATGCCGATCCCGATGGAGAATTTCTCTACAAAAATCCCAATGGTTGGAAAAAAAATTCGAAGAAAATAAAAACCGAAACCGAATTTAATGATAATAACAGTGATTCCTTTACCATGCCAAGTACCTCTAGCAGCAGCAGCAGTGATGCATCATCCCGGATGCCCCAAGAACCTTGGTGTCTGCTGCAAGATTTCAATTTCCCCTCAGTGGTGAGACAAATAACACAATTTATAGAAAATTGGGAACTCACACCGGCCACCA
This sequence comes from Musca vetustissima, assembly GCF_032173495.1. Lineage (NCBI taxonomy): Eukaryota > Metazoa > Arthropoda > Insecta > Diptera > Muscidae > Musca > Musca vetustissima. The sequence goes on from NW_026883931.1 coordinate 541, forward strand.
AATTTGTTGTGATAGCTCAGGAGCGGAGCGTTGAAATACCTCCCTTTGGTAAGCGTTATTTTGTGGAGGCCCACTTTTCAAAACCCACACCCCAGTGTCCAAACCCTTTGGCCATTGCCAAGGTATTTTTCCATATAAATGTGTGTGATCTCTTGCCGCGGGATTACCCGATAAATGTTATTTACCAATTCGAGAATCATCGGGGACATTATTATGCCTTGGGTTTGAGGAAATTAAATTCAAATCAATTTCAAAAATATTTCATTGATACTCTGCTGCATATGAAATTGGCTTTTTATGCTGAGTTGGAGGAATGCCGGAAATTGCATGGTGTGAAGGAATAAAATTTTGTTTTGGCAATAAAAAATACACATAAGTATTTTTTTCATGATGAACACACAATTTTTTTTTCTTCGTAGACCATTGACCTCCGACCGAGAGAGTGTTCGCTATTAAAATAAATGATGGGAAAAATTATATTAATTATTTTCATTAAATTGAAATTGTCTCTTAACCCCAGCCGATGACATGTCATCCCAGTAAACCTGATATTCGCATGCAGGCAATGGTAAAGGGAAAAAATATTTCCTTTTTTTTCATTGGTCATGTCATGAAATATCCCGATGGTTTTCACTTCATTTCATTAGTGTTCAGTCCCATGTCACCAAATTGCAAGAAAAACGAAGTTTTTTCCAGAGGTAAATTTTGTGTGTTAACAGAAACAACAATTAATTGCATTTATTTTAAATAAAATGAAATTTTCAACCATTCTTTGTTTTCCGTTTCTTTTTCGTAGAATTTGTAAATTTTTGGGTTTATTTTGCTATCTGCAATACTGTTGAATAACTAACAGAAATATTGCAATGACATTTGTCGTTTCATGGTATTAAAGAAGAGAGGTAATTCGTGGTTTTCCTTTTAATGACAGGAAAAAATAATTTTTTGATAGGGTTCAGAGCTCAGAGCAAGCAAAAATATTTTTTTTCACACGGCAATGTCCATGAAATCTTTAAGCAGTTCTTTTATTAATTAGAAGTATGAGCATGGAGGGTATTTTTTTAATTATTTTATTTTCAAGAAAACATTTTTTATTAAAAACCAGTAAGGAAAGTAGTAAAGTCTGACGGGGCCGACTATATGATACCCTTTACCACTTTGACAATATTCTAGAAATACATTCTTACAGACCTTGAATTTTTGAAGGACCATTGACATGAAATTCGACTAAGTTAAATATGTGATCTGTGTCTATATGTGAACCGACTTAACCCAACGATCAATAACCGGGTATATTTGTATAAAGTATATATATTCTTGATCAGCGTAAAATTCTATGACGATTTATGCAGGTCCGTCTTTCTGTTGTAATCACTCTAGCGTCTAAACGAATTGAGATAGATCACCAAAATTTTTCATAAAGTTGTCTCTTGTCTGCAGGTCCGAAGATGAGCTTTATCGGTTCACGTACCAAATGTCTCCATTAAAAAATGATTAATATCGGTCCACTTTTTAGGGTAGCCCCAATATAACGCTTAACCCAGACCCATTTCGATGCGTTGCGCGTAATGTTGTGCCAATCGAACACCCTTTAAATCTTTAGTGCACCATAGGCGAAAAATCGGACGAACATATATATGTGGAGTTATATCTAAATCTGAACCAATTTCAATGAAACTTGGCACACGGTAGTCTCTCCTAACTTCAGTGCGTGGTGCAAAATGATGAGCTTTATCGGTTCACGTACCAAATGTCACCATTAAAAATTATTAATATCGGTCCACTTTTTAGGGTAGCCCCAATATAACGCTTAACCAAGACCCATTTGATACGTTGAGCGTAATGTTGTGCCAATCGAACACCCTTTAAATCTTAAGTGCACCATTGGCGAAAAATCGGACGAACATATATATGTGGAGTTATATCTAAATCTGAACCGATTTCAATAAAACTTGGCACACGTTAGTCTATCCTAAATTCAGTGCGTTGAGCAAAATTTTGTGCCAATCGGGTTAAATTTGACTCTTTGGTGCACCATTTGCTAAAAATCGGACGAATATATATATGGGAGCTATATCTAAATCTGAACCGATTTTTCACAATTTCAATAGGGTTCGTCGCTGGGCCAAATAAATGATCTGTGCCAAATTTCATCTTATTCGGATAATAAATGCGACCTGCACTTTGTTTACAATTTAACATGGACCGACGGACGGACGGACAGACGGGCATGCATAAATCGACTCAGAAAGTGATTCTATGCATATTCACAAAAGGAACCAAGGGTCCATCTCGTTTCCTTTTGCCTGTTACAAACATTGGCACAAAGACATAATATCCTGTACCACAGTGTGGTAAAGGGTATAAAAATAATATTTTTTCAACGATTCTCGAAAATGATAATATTCAGCTTTGCGTATGATTAATATTATTTCAATTAATTAGCAACACACCTGCGTATGATTAATATTATTTCTATTAATTAAAAGCTTACCTGTGCGTATGATTAACAATAATAACAATATCTAATACGTATACGCCCTGGCGGCATGACATTGTACTTTGCCTAGGATTTAATCCAACCATGCTTAAAATGCAAGTCATGCAACAAAATCTATTCTGCACTCAAAAAAAAAGAGAAAAAATCAAAACAAAATTACAAAATTCACATCTGATGAAATTCTCATTAATGTGCGTAAAAATATTTGATACAACTTCCTGGTCACCATAGAAACAGGATATACACACACAGCCACCTAAAGCTGTACACATCTCTGTGTGGAGAGACAAGTCTGGCAGAGTAGCTGTGGTAGAAAGTCTAGTGGCTGTGGGTGTGTGTGTGCTAGTGTGATATATTTTATAACAACGTTATGAGTTGTCAGCTAGATATTTTTTTCTCTCCAAAAAAAAAAACCAAAAGTGAGCACACATTCCCCAACATACCTACGACATGTTCCAACGACATGTTGTCTATTGACAGCCGCCCCTATAAAATGTTTTCAAGCTTTTTTCCTACCGAAAAAAACCAAATATTCAGTATGTTGCAGTACCAAATTCCCCCATTTCCCTCCTCTATACCTCCCTGCCTGGTGTGCTACTACTGGACATCCTGCAAATGCTATGTGTTTAATGCCAAAGAGTGCTCTTTAATTGGATTTTTTTGTGATTTTTATTTTCTCAGTTTTTTTTTGCTTGTTGAGATGTGTTTTAAATGCCACTATGTCTCCTTTTTTTGGGGGAGATCGGGGGGTGGCTGACAAAATGAACTAACCAACTAACCACTGACAAACTCTCCTTAACAATTAATGTTCACTAGACCCTTTACTAACTTGTAAGCATATTTACATATGCATTAACTTCTAATCTGGTGCGAAGTCGACACAAACAAAAAAAATGCATTTGCTGTCAAGGGCAAAGTGTATTAAAAATTTAAAGACTCGTTGGAAGGGATTTTTAACAAGGAAAAGTGGAAACAAAAAACTAATTTTTTAAAATTCAAATCGGATCATGCGTGGATTATGAATAAAATATTTTCCTAAGGCTTGATTTAAATTTTTTTCAATAGGTTTTCATCAAAAACATATTTATTTAGCAAAAAATAGTCATCATGGCGTATGATTAATATTAATAAGATTTGATGGAGCACATAAGCGTATGTTTAATATTAATTACAACTAATATTTATACGTCAGAGGGCACGACAAATATTTTTAAAAAATCCACAAACATGACAGGTGCTTGAAATAACATTTTTAAAAAAATCCACAAAAAAATTAAATCCAACCCTATTGTAGGTCGTATCATTACATGTCATTCTGCAACCGATACAAAATTGTTCAATTGGTCAGCAATAGAAGCTATACCTAAATCTGAACCGATTTCCAGGAAACTTAAGACACATCATTTTAGACGTAATTCATTACGCTGTGCCAAATTTCATGCAAATCGAAAGATATATAGGAACTTTGGTGCACCATTTACCTGAAATCGGACGAAAATATATATGGGAGCTATATCTAAATCTGAACCGATTTTCACGAAATTTAAAACACATCATTCTAGACCTAATTCTTACGCTATGCCAAATATGGTGCAAATCGAAAGATATTAAGGGTCCTTGGTACAACATTTATCTTAAATCGGACAAAAATATATACAGGAGCTATGTCTAAATCTGAACCGATTTTCACAAAACTTTGCACACATCATTCTATACTTAATTCAGTACGCTATGCCAAATTTCTTGCAAATCGAAGGATATATAGAGACTTTGGTGCACCATTTACTTAAAATCGGACGAACATATATATGGGAGCCGTATCTAAATCTGACCCGATTTTCAAGAAATTTTACACACATCGTTCCAGACTTGATTCAGTACGATATGCCAAATTTCGTGCAAATCGAGAGATATATAGGGACTTTGGTACACCATTTTCCTTAAATCGGACGAAACTATATATGGAAGCTATATCTAAATCTGAACCGATTTTCACGAAACTTAACACACATCATTCTAGACCTAATTCATTACGCCATGCCCAATTTCGTGCAAATCAAAAGATATATAGGAACTTAGGTGCACAATTTACATTAAATCGGACGAAAAGGTATATGGGAGCCATATCTAAATCTGAACCGATTTTCACGAAACTTAGCACACATCATTCTAGACTTAGTTTAGTACGCTAAGCCAAATTTCGTGCAAATCGAGAGATATATAGTCTTTGGTACAACATTTTCCTTAAATCGGATGAAAATATATATGGAAGCGATATCAAA
>NW_026883932.1:0-52714 GCF_032173495.1 Musca vetustissima
TTCTGTGGATGTTTAACCCGAGCCTGGGCAATATTTCGTGATATTTGCACCCTCTTGCCCGATTAGAGGTAAACAGCTCCTCTTCTTCACACTGACATATTTTCCGAATATTACGAGTAATCAGTACAGCTATTGACCAGATTCCCTTCACCGTGGGCTGTGTTGTGATGTTCGGCTTTCATTTGTGGTCTATAGATCGACTCGAAAATAACACAAGAAAATTAAGTTTTCGGTCCACTTCATTCCAACATTATTATCTGATCATCACCGAAAATTATAGGCGTTGTCCTTGACCATAACTGGAACCTCATGGAACATTTCAAAGCGATCAGCGCTATAGTTTCGCTCTCTAGAGTCATAATGGGTTACTAGGTACTATACGAATACTGAGATACCTGTAAATATTTAGGTGTAACTCCCACACCGAGCACATACAACAATATAATTGGTATCAATTTAAAGGTCAACCACTCTTCTTGGATATAATATCAACTTCTCGGGTCTATGTCCTTCAGGGGTAAATATATACGCTATAGAATTCAACTGTTGTAATTTTTCACACAAAAGTCAGTGTCCATTTGACCCGCTAAATATTGACCGATCTTTATCAAAACAGGCATGCTTATTCTTTGGCCCGATCCTCTTCTCCATGCAAAATTTCACGATGTTCGGGCCATTATTGCGGTCTCTGGAGCGACCAGAAAACCCGACAAAAATTTAGTATTTGAACCATTTCATCCCCTAAATATTAACCGATCTTTCCCAAGAACAATAGGGGTCTTCATTGGCCAGAACCCATCCTACAAGCAAATTTCGTGAAGATTGGTCCATAACTGTGGCCTGTATCGTGTTTACAAATTATATGGACAGACGGACGGACGGACACACATGTCTATATCGACTCAGCTAGTCGAGATATGACGATCGGTGTACTTAAAGGTGGGTCTAGGACCAATATTTCGCGGTGTTACAAACTTTTGGGCCTGCACAAAGCTATAATACCCTGACAACATAGTTGTGTAGGGTATAATGACGTTATTACGTTTTGTTAAAATTGGTGCAGATGCAGACATAGCTTCCATATATATTTCGAACGGGTGCTTGATTGAGATTAAATTTTGAACAGTGCGGAGACCGAATAGCGTATATCAAGTGTCCTTTAAATCGATTTACATAAATTTGTCCTATTGTACGCAAACGACTCTAAATCTGCCCGAATGAAATGAAACTTAGCATAGGTTTCAGAATATATGTACGGATTGATGTTAGTCGGTTCACATATAGATAAAGATCACATATTTAACGTCGTTTAATTTCATGTCAATTTCATGCCTTCGAAGGCGACGTCTATTAGGATACATATGTAGAATATACCCAATCATATAGTCGGCTCAGTCCGATTTTACTACTTTTCTTACTGGTTTAAATTTTTAGTTCTAAGAATATATTTTTTGTAAATTAAAAAAAAGAAACAATAAATAAAACACAAATTAAAAAAAGTATTTTTTATATAGATGAAGAACAAAAAACAAAGCTTTATTTAAATATTTCAGCAAATAGTAAGTAAATATATATAACGATATATATAGAGAGATAGATATATATGAACAATACAATTAAGAAAGAAAACTATGTAAGTGTGATGTGTGGTAATTCAGTGCTATGTGTGTATGTGTTTTTTGCTTACATATATATAAATAACAAAATCCAGAAAAAAGAGCATTAAACAATTAAAAATATATGTTTGTATGTGTGTGTGCGTTTCTTTAAAGATTATTTAATAAAAAAAGAACATCAAAGCATATGTGACTTAGCAAAGATTTGTGTTAAATAAAAAAATATATTTAAAGAAGTAACAGAAAAAACAAGCAGATTTATATTTTTTTAAATGGATTTACAAAAATAATAAAAAAAAAGATTTTAAACAAGGAGCAATAAAAGTTTTTGATTTAAATATTAAATTCGACTTTGGAGAATTCATTTGTTTTTTGTTTTTTGGTCGTTCGATTTCATTTCACAATTTAACATTTATTAAATTCAATTTCACTTAACTATAAAAAAAGAGATGATGAAGAGGAAAAAACACTTATGGCAACATTAGAACATAGATAAGAAATTCAATTTTACAAAAGTTATTTTTTTTATAAATTTACCATAAATATTTTATACACCTTTAGTGTATATTTTCGACTTAAAATACATCATATGTATAACAGTTTCATACAGTATAACACAATTCTCTAGTTACACACTTAACGAAAATTTCAAACATATTTTTTTAGGTTATTTTTTGTGCTTTTGTGCTCCATTAAAAAAATTAAACTTAAAAATATAAAAATAAAACAAATTGTTTTGAACTTAAAAGAATTACAAAAAAATTTGGGGCTGGGCCTTATAACACTTTCCGATCCAGGGATATAAATTCAAAATTAAATAACAATCAAAACGTAAAAAAAACTTAAACTAAGACTTGCTTGTTTTTCGTGTTCACGTTAAGAAAGGCTTTTGAAGCTGTGTTTTTTTAAATATGAAACAAAGAAAGCTTTAAAAGCTCTACTACTTATAAAACTACTACATACTAATATTTTTTCAATAAAACTCTTCAAATTCATAAAACATAAAAAATATTCAAATTCAAAACGTTATACAAATATTAAAAAAAGAGAGGTTCTTCCTTTTGTGATTAATTAACGTATAGTTACTTACAAATGTATATGTATGTGTGTGTGTATATGTGGTGGTATAGGTGGTGATGAAAGGAAGAACCAACAAAAACATAATTGTCTTATTACTGTTGTTGTGATTGTTTTTTGTTGTTTTTTTTTCAAATCTTGGCCATAAGCAAAACTTAAAGGGAGAAAGAGAAAATTAAGCTCTCAATGTTTACCTCCTTGTTATCCTTGTAGTAAACAGGATAAAGATTTTTACTTTAATAAAATTTTCATTTTCAATGTTGGTTTGTTTTCTAAGATATTTGCTGCATTGCTTTCTTTTGGTTAAATGATTCAAAAATTAAACACCTGTTTAACTCCATTCACTGATCCATCAACATTATCCTTTTGTTATCCTCTCCTTGGTTTTTTCTCCTCTTCAGCAAAATTTCCTTTTTTATATTTTTTCCTTGGCCATTTTACTTTTTATATTTTCTCTTTTTTTGTTTGCTTTCTTTAGTACGGCTTTGAAGCATCTTTGGGCTTTTTCAATTGAACTTTTAAGCGTTTGGTGCCCACCTGAAATCCATTCATTGCTCGTATGGCTACCTGCGCCGATTCGGGATTGTCAAATGATACAAAACCAAAGCACTTGGATAAGTTTGTCTGCTTGTCAATGAAAACTTTGGCGGAAATGACATTGCCAAAGGGCAGAAAAGTCGATGCCAAATCGGTGTCAGTGAATTCCTGTGGCAAATGGTATATAAAGAGATTACAGCCTTCAGGACCTGAAAGTAAAGAAATGATAAAGAAGCAATATTTTAGTATCAGGAAAAAAATTTAATATAAATATATAGAATATGGGTTTAGATGTTATATATTTTTCAAAATTATTATATAAGTCCGACCGATGTGAAATTGTCATACCCCAACAAAAATAATGCTGGAAAAAATGAGAATTGAGAAAAAAGTCGTTATGTTCGGTTGGATCGAACTTTTTCTTTCCTACACCATGTGGTGTGTTTTCAAAAAGAATAAGGAGACTATCTAATTGAAAAGTGTCTGCTAGTGGGTAATTTATGCTCTGGGATCTTCAACAAATAGCATGGGAGCTATGCAAAAACATATACCTAGTTTGCAAATTGTCTGGAAAAACATTTTGTATTCACCAAGAATTTGGAATGCCAAATCACATGTTTTCAACCTACAATCATTTGAGCATAGGCCCTGGGGTAGCTACTTTTATCTCCCGTTGAAATAGTGAGCTGATATGTGCCACGAGTTCACCCATAAGAACTATAAAAAATGGGTTGAGGCATCGAGTTAGTTGCCCACACTCGAAAAACTTTTCCTACTATGAAAAACCAACGAACCAAACCCCCATAATTTTAACGGCACCCGCAAACGTAAAAAGGACCACGATCTGCGAACCTACACTTGGAATGTGCGCACGCTGTACAGAACTGGCGCAGCTTACGCTTTGGCGGATGTACTCAAGTAGTACAAAACCGATATTATGGCCTTGCAGTAAATGCGATGGAAAGGGACAGGCGTAAGTAAATCAGATTCTTACGCACTTTATTATAGCTGTCATTGAAAGAGAGATAAATTTGGCTGCAGATTTATGGTTAATAGGAGAACAAAATACCTCATCTCCATAATCAATATAAAAGCGAAGTTCTTCTACATCCGAAGACAAAGATGATCAGACCAAATATATATTTTACGAGCGCCTAGAAAGAGCATATTACCGCTGCCCTGGCCATGACATTAAAATTCTGCTAGGAGATTTTAATGCAAACATCGGAAGGGACAATATATTTGGCCCCATCGTCGGAAAATTCAGCCTCCATGAAGAAACGTGCGACTGCGGCATGCAAAAAACATGGTAGTTAGCAGACCCAGATTCAAGCATCTCGACATACACAAGGCCATCTGGCTATCACCTGATCATATTGTGACAGACGGAAGACATTTATCCAGTGTTTTAGACGTTTGATCGATCCGAGGAGCGAATATCGATTCGTATCACTACGTTTTAGCAACCAATGTTCGCACTGGGCTTAATGTAACAGCAATGTGCGATCTAACACAACAGGCAAACTCGACGTCGAAAAGCTGTAAACAGAACAGATAGCAGAAGCCTACTCCGCTCAACTTACCCCCATTCTTGATCCGATATGAATATAGAAGCACAATGGCAAAGAATTACCTACTCCCTACAAACTGCAGTAAAAGCAACACTTGGGTATAAAAGATTAAGAAACCCATGGTACGATCAGGAGTGTCGTAATGCTACTGATGTCAAAAACGCAGCGTATAGGGCAATCCTGTAAACAATAGCAGCACGTAATGCGAAAGAGAATTATTGGGAGATAAAAGAGAGGATAAACGTATTTTCACAAGAATGAATAAGAGAAACGTGAGCGGGAGCAAATGGAGTTCGAAAATTTTAGCACCGAAGGCTTTGGTGCAGGTACATCCTCCTGTAGAAATGAAGATGGAAACCTTGTGGCAGATGCAAATAGCGTACTGAGGATCTGGAAGGAGCATTTTGCAAAGCTCCTGCTATCAAATAGTGGTGGTAAAGAAGTTACTCCAGAACCAATAAAAGATTACGGTGTAGAGTGTATACAACCTTGCCAAGATGAGGTCAGAATAGGTGCTGATGGATAACCGGCCAAACTATTCAAGACCAGTGGTCAGGTGCTGCTTAGGAGCATGCATTAAATTTGGCTAGATGATGGAAACCGACTGATTGCAACCTCAGCACCCTGCATCCCGTGCGCAAAAAGTAGACGATATGTGCCAACTATAGAGGAATAAGTCTCCTTCCCATCGACTGAACGACTGAAACCAATGGTCAAGGACATTATTGGACCATCCAATGCGCTTTCAGACCTGGCAAATCCACCATAGAACAGATTTTCAATCCGCCTCAAATTAATTAATTGGAAATAATCTCTCGGAGCCCTTCAAAACCGAACGAGGGTTCACACCAGCTGACAGACTATTGTGTGACCGGTTTTAGCTTCATGTTAGCTTAAATGTTCTGTCTGGAGCCAGCTAAGTGAGTAATACAATAGAAACTTAAGTTCGAAATATACATTTAAAATATCTTAAATCGATCTTGATTCTCAGATAAGAAAATTGGTCTAAGATCTTGAACAGAAAATGACCGAACATAACATAACAACATTATGAGAAATCAAACTATTTTATTAGACCCAATTCGGCGAAAAAACATGTCGGAAATTCTCAAAACAACAATAGTTAGGGGTATTATTATATGGGGACTATAATAGATTATGGTCCAATAACGATTTTTAGTTGAGAGATTTACTAAAATTAAAGTTTTAAATATCGAACCACAGCCAGTTCGAGCTTTACCTAATGATAGGCTGATATCTATAATTTTTATTAAGAACATTTGTCAGGACTATTTGGGAGGACTAAAAACTGGACCAATATTGATAATTTATGGTAGAACGATTTGCTACCTAATACCTAAGAAGAACTTAAGGGGACCCCCCCATTCTCGGGGTCAAAATTCGAACCTACACTGATTAAAGAATGTCCCTACAACATTTCAAGAACTCTTGAAGATATATCCGATTTATTGTGTCAGCATCAAGTGACCGCTGAAGGGCTTCTCAAACTTTAAACGCGTTTTTCTCTAAAAATTTTTTTGCGAATGGCGGGCACGATAACTCAAAAACTAATAATCCAATCGGTTCCAAATTTTGCAACGTTTCTCTGGGAGTGTATAGCTCTCGTATGAACTAGGATAAAGTCAATCGGTGAAGATCTTCCTTATTTTTTAACTTAGTTTTTGGTAAAAAAATTGGCGATTTTCCAAAAATATTTTTTCAAAGGTTCACCATTTTGTTTTTTGGGGGTGTTTCCCTTAATACACAAATTACAGCCACTTTTGTCGGGATTTCAACATATAGACTTAGAATTACTGTAAATAAGAATTGAGTCTTGCAAATGCAACGGTGAAGTGTTGCGGGAATAAATAATAATTAGTAAGTAATATATAGAATAAAAAAATCAATACTCGTTGTTTAAAATATCAAAATATTAGAAAGCATTAAGGCAGTACATTACAGCTTCTAGCATATATCTCCCGACAACTTTAACTTTCTGCCATATAATACCTTCTCTACATATATGCCACCTTTCTTTTCAATGCTCTTTCCTAATCCACAATACTTCGCTTTTCATTATCTCTCGCCAAGTCTACACTTCAATTCGTGCAGAATATTATGATAACCTACCATCACCACCACTTCAAGTACATTGCTACTAGTATTACTCCTGTCAAAGTTATTAATGACATTAATGTGGCTTTTCTATGTTCATCATTGTTCTTTGGTAAATGAATGCATCTCTCATGTGCCATAGGACCACCACAGGTATAGACTCTATACCAACTTTAAGAAACTTTTAAATCAAACATGCACACACACATTCACACAAATTTCTCTCATCACATATCTCTTCCTATCCAAGTATATAATGAATTTTTGGGAAGATCGATTAATTTAATTGAATTTGAACTTTGCACTTGTACATGTACATATATGCGTGTGTATGTGACAATCTAAAATGTGACATCCTCATTATCACCAACAGCAATAACAACAACAACGACATCCACCTACATAAGCAACGTCAGCATCGATGCTGCATCATTTTTGCTTCATATCCTTACCGTAGAGCAGTATAATTTAATTTTCATGTGAAAAGGCCGTGGATACTGCATCGGGATAAGCATTTGTCAAGAATGAATCATATTTACTGGCGAAATACATACATACGTACAAACATACTTATCTGGTATGTGACTGTGGGTGGTCTTAGATATTGTATTATGATGGGAAGACGTTTTTGAAGTTATGACGGAGATATTTTGGTTTGATAGAAATTTGTTTTAGAGCGGGAAGGATAGAGTGAACAGAAAATGGGGTTTATTATCTGATAGTTGAACATCACAACCAAAGAGAATATATCTGTATCATAATTTTTATACCCTTGACCACACTGTGGTACATGGTATTATGTATTTGTGCATATGTTTGTAACAGACAAGATGAAACGAGATAGACACATGATTCCATTTGAGAATAAGCATAGAATCACTTTCTGAGTCGATTTATGCACGTCCGTCTGTCCGTCCGTCCATGTATTTTTGTTAACAAAGTACAGGTCGCATTTATGATCCGATTTGGATGAAATTTGGCACAGGACACTTAATTGGCCCAAGGACGAACCCTATTGGAGGAAATCGGTTCAGATTTAGATATAGCTCCCATATAGGTAAATTTTTCTGGATAGTCCCCATATAAGGGTACCCCCAATTTTGCGGTATTTTGGGGGTTTTGATCGCATTTTTTGACCGAATTCCCTGAAATTTGGTACTTTGAGTTCTTATTGGGTAGCAAATCTCCCTACTAAAAATTATAAATATAGATCCATTTTTTCGGATAGTCCTCATATAAGGGTACCCCCAATTTTCGGTATTTTAACCTATTTGGTTCTTGGGCTCGTTTTATAACTGTTCTTTTTGGGTACCAAATAACGCCACTAAAAATTATAAATATAGGTTCAGTTTTTCTGGTAGTCCCCATATAACGGTACCCCCAAATTGTGGTATTTTGGGGGGTTCTGATCGTATTTTTCGACCGAATTGACTGTAATTTAGTACGTCGAGTTCTTAGTAGGTATCAAGCAAATCTCTCCACTATAAATAATAAATATAGGTCGATTTTTTCGGGTAGCCCCCATATAAGGGAACCCTCCAATTTTCGGTATTTTGGTTTTTTGTAGTCGTATATGGTAACAAACCTCCTCCCAAAAAAATTTTAATATTCGTCCCTTTTAGGTGTAGTCCCCATATAACCTTTTTTATACCCTTCACCACACTGTGGTACAGGGTATTGCGTCTTTGTGCACATGTTTGTAACAGGCAAAAAAATTGAGATAGACCCATTGTTCCTTTTGAGAATATGCATAGAATCACTTTCTGAGTCGATTTATGCATTCCGTCTGTCCGTCCGTCCGTCCATGTATTTTTGTTAACAAAGTACAGGTCGCATTTATGATCCGATTTGGATGAAATTTGGCACAGGTCACTTAATTGGCCCAGGGACGAACCCTATTGAAATTGGAGAAAATCGGTTCAGATTTAGATATAGCTCCCATATATATTTTCGTCCGATTTTAACTTATTGATGCACCAAACTGCCAATAGGGATCCGATTGAGAAAAAATTTTCCACAGAGTATTGAATTAGGTCTAGATAGTTATTTGCCAGATAGATATAGCTCCGATGTATAGTTTCGTACGATTTAATGTAAATAGTGCACCAAACTCTCAATAGTGGTCCCACTAAAGCAAAATTTTGCACAGAGTACTGAATTGGGTCCCGGCTGATAAATACGAAATTTTATCTGGAATCGGTTCAGATTTAGATATAGCTGATATATATCGTTTTGTCCCATTTAATGTAACTGAAGCTCCACACTGCCAATATTTATCCGATTGAGACAAAGTTTTGCAAAGCGTACTAAAATAAGTCATGATTGATGAATGCGAAGTTTTGTTGAAATCGGGTCAGATTTAGATATAGCTCCCATATATAGTATCGTCCGATTTAATGTAAATAGTGCAATATTGTTCCGATTGAAGCAAATTTTTGCACAGAGTACTGAATTAGGTCCCGACTGATGTACGCGAAATTTCTATATCTACAGGATATTGTAGATATTAACATGTCTTGCATGTATCCATAGTGGTGAAGGTTATCATATAGTCGGCCCCGTCCGACTTTTGATCTTTCCTTACTGGTTATTTAATATGTTTTGTCTATCATTCCTTTTGAACATCCTTCCTTCAAGAAAGCTTATCTTAGAGATCAATTTCTACACCTACCCAACCAGCCAGCCAGTCATTGTGTCTGCTGTACAAAACACCTTTTGACAAATCATTAACATTGATGAGAATTAAATACGCTACGCTACGCCCTCAGCTGCAGCTCTCACCACTTGCAAGTAACCTGAAAAATATTACATACAACTCCTTTTACAAGGAATTTTCCTTGAAAAGGGATAGATTCCTGATGATTGATTTTTAATCTACATGTCGATAATGAGAACGAAAAATTTGTTCATCCAATGTGTCATTGTGTGTGTGACAATGGTTATTTGTTCAGGGTTAAATTGTATTGTCGACAAAACTTAATTTGGTTTTTGTATAATGGAAAATTTTTCCCACAATTTTCTACTAAAGCATATGGTTGACAAATATTAAAACTTTAAGCTCTTGACGAAGGACAATCAACTTTAAGTTTAGGTTGTCTGGCTGACTGTTGATGCTCTAGGATGTTTGTTGAAATTATTATAAAAGGATTAAATATCTATATCTATATATACAAATGCTGCATAATAAATGATGTATATATAAGCAAACAAAATACTTGTGGCCATTGTCTATGGCATAATGAAAAATGTCCTGTCACATTGTTGACAAATTATTAACGAGATTAGAATACTTGAGGTTTAAGTTGACACTAGACATGCCTGGTGGTTTTGTCTGTTAGTGTTGTTATTACCATTCATTGCAGTTCTAAATAGATTTGTTAAATTTATTATTAACTGCAGTTTGCTACACAATTTAATAGAATAATTAAATGAATAAATTAAATTGATAAATAAATTATTTACAAAAAATAAATAAATAAATAATAATTTATATTCAATTTTAAAACAGTCAGGATAAGATCTAAGTCGCATGGATTGACTATTTGATTCCCTGCACCACCTCAGGGTATATACAAGAGATGCTTTTACGATTCTTTTTGTAACCTTTTTAGTACCGATTAATTCAATTTTAAGCCAGTAAGGAAAGTAGTAAAGTCGGACTGTGCCGACTATATGATACCCTTCACCACTTTGGGTATATTCTACATATGTATCCTAACAGACGTCGCCTTTTCGAAGGAACATTGACATGAAATTGAACAAACTTAAATATGTGATCCTAATATATTTGTAATCCGACTAATATCAATCCCTATACAACCTATGCTAAATTTTGTTAATTAATCGACTTAAAGCGAACTTAACGCAAGCTGTTCGGTGTGCTGCATTGTTTAAAATTATATCTTAATCAGACACCCTTTGATTACTTGGTGTGTTCATGTGTGGTTCTCGTATGAACTAGGATCATTGACTTCGTTCTAAATATTAACACGATTGCGGACCTCTGATTTTTTTTCAATTTCGCCTATTTTTGATTACAACCTATGTTAAAAAATAAGGTAGTTCTTCACCGATTGGCTTCATCCTAGTGCATGCACAAGCTATACACTTTCAGAGAAACGTGTCAAAATTTGGAACCAATTGGATTATTAGGTTTTGAGTTGTTGTGCCCGCCATTCGCAAAACACTGCTTCGAGAAAAATGCGTTTAAAGTTTGAGAATCGCTCATCCTGTCACTTCATACAATAAATCGGCTATATCTTCAAGAGTTCTTGAGATTTTCATATGAAATTTTGTATGGACACTCTAGAATTAGAGATTAGAATTAAATCAAAAATATTTTTGACACCGTGAATGGGGGGGGGGGGTCCCCCCCCCCTTAAGTACATTGTACAAATTTTTGTGCCAATCGTCCAAACTTTGAGTCTTTAGTGCACAATTTACATTAATTCGGACGAAAATGTATTAATGGACGAAGTCAAAGTGTTCAAAACAGATTTTCACGAAATTTAACACACAACGTGCCGGACTCACTTCAGTACGCTATGCAAAATTTCGTGCAAATTGGATATATAGGGACTTTGGAGACCCATTTACTTTAAATCGGACGAAAATATATATGGGAGCTATATATAAATCTGAACAGACTTTCACAAAACTTAACACACGCCATTCTACACCCAATTCAGTACGCTGAGCCAAATTTCGTGTAAATCGAAAGAAATATAGAGACTTTGGTGCACCATTTACCTAAACTCGGACGAAACTATATATGGGAGCTATATCTAAATCTGAACCGATTTTCACGAAACTTAACACACATCATTCTAGACTCAATTCAGTACGCTATGCCAAATTTCGTGCAAAACGAATGATATATAGGGACATTGGTGTAACATTTACATAAAATCGGACGAAAATGCATATGGGAGCTATATCTAAATCTGAACCGATTTGTCCCAAATTCAATAGGGTCCATGGGCCAAATGAATGAGCTGTGCCAAATTTCATCCAATTCAAGTAATAAATGCGACCTGTACTTTGTTTACAATTTAACATGGACGGACGGACATGCATAAATCGACTCAGAAAGTGATTCTATGCCTATTCTTAAAAGGAACCATGTGTCTATCTCGTTTCCTTTTGCCTGTTACAAAAATATGCACAAAGACATAATACCCAGAACCACAGAGTTTTGAAGGGAATAAAAAAATGACCGCCGTTTTCGATCCGCCCTGTTGTATTATTACTATTTCCTCGCAGAATCGTAATGAGAGTCCTCCAAACCCTTATATGTGACATTCATTTATATCATTAAACCACGGCTCAAATTTAAGTCAACCGTTTCGGACCAACGCGGGTATAAAGCAAGAATGCCCTCTATCACTCATGCAGTTCACAGAAAGATATATAGGGGCTTTGGTGGACCATTTACATAAAATCGGACAAAACAACATATGGGAGCTATATCTAAATCGGAACCGATTTTCTCGAAACTAAGCACACTAAGCATTCTGGCCCTAATTCAGTACTCTATGCCAAATTTCGTGCAAATCGAAAGATATGTAGGGACTCTGGTGCACCATTTACATAAAATCGGACAAAACTATATATGGGAGCTGTATCTAAATTGGAACCGATTTTCTCGAAACTAATCACACATCATTCTGGCCCTAATTTAGTACTATATGCCAAATTTCGTGCAAATCGAAAGATATATAGAGACTTTGGTGCACCATTTACCTAAAATTGGACGAAAATATATATGGGAGCTATATCTAAATCTGAACAGATTTTTTCGAAACTTGGCACACATTATTCTAGGGTTAATTCATTACTCTAAGCCAAATTTCGTGCAAATCGAAAGATATATAGGGACTTTGGCTCTCCATTTACCTTAAATCGGACGAAAATGTATATGGGAGCTATATCTAAATCTGAACCAATTTTCTTCAATTTTAATAGGGTTCTTCCTTGGGCCAAATAAGTGATTTGTGCCTAATTTCATCCAAATCGGATTATAAATGTGGCCTGTACTTTGTTTACAATTTAACATCTACAGACGGACAGACGGACGGACATGCATAAATCGACTCAGAATGTGATACTATGCATATTCTCAAAAGGAACCATGTGTCTATCTCGTTTCCCTTTGCCACAGTGTGGTGAAGGGTATAAACATGACATTTGAACCAATTTTCCCGAATTTCAAAAATGCTCATTCTTGGTCCAAAAAAAAACGTGTCTTCTTTTCCGAGTTACAAACTTATAAAGATATGTAGATAAATTCTAAGCTTTATGTAAATTTTGTCACCCGCTAAATATTGACTGATTACCATTCGTCACGTTCGAATCACAATCTTGATCGAATAGAAGCATAGATCTGATCCACACCGATATCTATAGATGTTGTCGTTGATCATAACCGAAAATCTGTACAAAATCGAATAGCCATCAGCACGAAATTTGTGTCTTACAGTGTGGTAATGGGAATACTAAATAATATTAGAATATACAGTTCTCTCTAAATATTCATCAACGTAATAATATCAATTTAAAGGTCCTCTACTTCTCTTGCAGATACCGCCAACTTCTCCGGTCTATGTTTTTCTTGGGTAAATTAATAAGCCATGGAATGCAAATTTTGTAATTTTTTAAAATTATAGTCTGGATTCATTTGATATTTCATTAAGTTTTGATAATTAATTTTACCTCAAGAGTGAGTTGAAACCCAGACGACTTTGGTTCATTTCTTCGCCTAAATATTAAACGATCATTAACAAAAACAATTGGCCTCTTCTTTGGACAGAACCGGTCAAAATTTCGTTACGATTGGCCTGTACTTTGTTCACAAATTATGTGGCACATTGATGGACTCAGCTCGAAGGGTCTAAGACCAATATTTCTTGGCGTCACAAACTCTTGAGGTCACATAAACTTATAATACTCTCACAAATATATAAAAATATAAAATAATTAATTTATTATATTATAAATAAAAGTTAATAAATAACAATTTTAATTATAATAAAATACATTTTTTAATTAAAATTTTTTTTTAATTATTAACAATCATATAAAATATAAATAATATAAATCATGTGTATAAACAACTGCATAATAAAATATTACAAAGTTGATATAACACACACAAATTTAGTTTAGCCCTCTGTGGCGTATGATTTTAAATATCCCACATGCGCTCCATTGTACCGATTACAATTAAATATGCACCAGACAAAAAAAAAAATGATGGCTAACCAAAATTTTTGGGTTATTTGGGAATAGAGGTCAACGCAAAACAATGCAAATTTTAACTCAATTGATGGTCCCAATTGTTTTGTGTGAATGTATGTGCGTGTATGTGTTTTTGTGCCATAACTACTTTTTTCCATTGGTCTGGCTAGTTGGCAAATATTGATTTATATGATTCACCTTTTTTTACTCCACAACTCAGGCTGTCATTCATTTTAGCATATGTTATTCTTTTGTTTTCGTTTTGTTTTATTTCATGATATTTCACTGTCAATATTCTCTAATCAAATTGTACATATTTCACTTTCAATCTGTCATGATTTTTATGTGTGTATGTATTTTGGGTTTTTATTCGCTTTCTCTCTCTCTCTCGGTCTCCCTATTCAATTTGATTTGTCCATTTGTTTGTTCGGTTCTATTTCTCATTTTTTGGGTGAGCAAACATATGTAGGGTGCGGGTAGTGGGGGGTGGTTGACCAATTGAAACCACAATTGCAGATTTGCTTCAATTTGTGGTTTTTGTTTGCCCTGACATGTTAACATGTTTAACGAATTTTTATGGACATTGGATCAAATCTGTTGTGTAAATTAGCAAAATGTTGTTTTTTGCTGTCGTTATTGTTGGTTATTTATTTATATATTTTTTGTCGGGCATATTGGGTGAATATATGTTATGGTATTTTAGTTATTTGTTATTTAATACACGTTCACTATATATTTACATAAAAGATTTAAAACTGGCTTTAACAGAGTGCATTGGCATTGCAAGTGGGTAATTAACAGATTTTTTATGAAGATGAACAACGGAAAAATTGCCAATTGGCAGGTCTCTCAACTCTATATGTTTAAATATTTAAATAACTGAGAAATATAACCTGGGATCTTTTAAGAAATAAAAAATAAATAAATAAAAAAATATTATTTATATAAAAATTCCAACGGTGTTAGAAAGGGTACATGTCTGGCTCTCGTATGAACTAGGATTATTGGCTTCGCCCAAAAATCAACAAAATGGCGGACCTTAAAAAATATATTTTTGAAAAATCGCCTATTCTTTACCAAAAACCAAGTTAAAAAATAAGGAAGATCTCGACCGATTGGATTTATCCTAGTTCATACGATAGCTATACACTCACAGAGAAAAACGTCCCAAAATTTGGAATCGATCGGATTATTAGTTTTTGAGTTATCGTGCCCGCCATTCGTAAAACATTATTTCGAGAAAAATGAGTTTAAAGTTTGAGAATCACCCCTGCCGTCACTTGATGCTAACACAATAAATCGGCTATATCTTCAAGAGTTCTTGAGAATTTCACTTGAAATTTTGTATGGACATTCTAGAATTAGAGATTAGATTATTAAATAAAAAAAAAGACCATGTGAATGGGTTTTTTATACCCTTCACCACACTGTGGTACAGGGTATTAAGTCTTTGTGCATATGTTTGTAACAGGCAAAAGGAAACCAGATAAACACATGGTTTCTTTTGAGAATATGCAAAGAATCACTTTCTAAGTCGATTTATCCGTCCGTCTGTCTGTCCATGTTAAATTGTGAACAAAGTACAGGTCGCATTTATTATTCGAATTGGATGAAATTTGGCACAGCTCATTCATTTGGCACAAGGACGAACCCTATTGAAACCCTATTGAAATCGGTTCAGATTTAGATATAGCTCCCATATATATTTTCGTCCGATTTAAGGTAAATGGTGCACTAAAGTCCCCAAATATCTTTCAATTTGCACGAAATTTGGAATAGCGTACTGAATTGAGCCTAGAATGATGTGAGCTAAGTTTCGTGAAAATCGGTTTAGATTTAGATATTGCTCCCATATATATTTTCGTCCCATTTAAGGTAAATGGTGCAACAAAGTCCCTAAATATCTTTCGATTTGCACGAAATTTGTATGGCTTTTTGAAATAAGAATAAGTGCTAAGTTTCCTGGTGCACCAAAATCCCTATATATCCTACGATTTGCACGAAATTTGGCATAGCGTACTGAATTAAGCCTAGGGCGATGTTTGTTTAAATTTCGTGAAAATTGGTTCAGATTTAGATATAGCTCTCATATATATTTTAGTCCGATTTAATGTAAATTGTGCACTAAAGTCCCTATATATCTTTCGATTTGCACGAAATTTGGCATATCGTACTGAATTGAGTGTACAAGTTTCGTGAAAATCGGTTCAGATTTAAATATAGCTCCTTTATATATTTTCGTCCGATTTAAGGTAAATGGTGCACTAAAATCCCTATATATTTTGTGACTTGCACAGCGTACTGAATTAAGCCTAGAATGATGTGTGCGAAGTGTCGTGAAAATCGGTTCATATTTAGATATAGCTCTCATATATATTTTCGTCCGATCTAATGTAAATGGTGGACCCAAGACCCTATAGATCTTTCGATTTGCACGAAATTTGGCGCAGCGTTTTGAATTGGGTCTGGAGTCATGTCTGCCAAGTTTCATGGAAATCGGTTCAGATTTGGATATAGCTCACATACATATTCTCGTCCGATTTTGTGTAAAAGGTGTACAAAGCTTCTACATTTCTTTCGATTTGCACGAAATTTGTATAGCGTACTGAATTAAGTCTAAAATGACGTGTTTTAAATTTCGTTAAAATTTGTTAAGATTTAGATATAGCTCCCATATATATTTTTTCCGATTTAAGGTAAATGGTATATATACCGTTCGATTTGCACGAAATTTGACATTGCGTACTGACTTCAGCCTAGAATGATCTGTGTTAATTTTCCTGAAAATGCAGACATAGATATATCTCCAACATATATATTTTCGTCCGATTTTGGGTAAATGGTGCACCATACTCCTCCGATTGACACGAAATTTTGCTCAAGGTATTCCATTGAGACTAGATTGATTGCTGTTTTTTTATACCCTTCACCACACTGTGGCACAGAGTATTATGTCTTTGTGCATATGTTTGTAACAGCAAAAGGAAATGAGATAGACACATGGTTCCTTTTGAGAATATGCATAGAATCACTTTTTAAGTCGATTAATGCATGTCCGTCCGTCCGTGTATTTTTGTTAACAAAGTACAGGTCGCATTTTTGTTCCGATTTTGATGAAATTTGGCACTGTTCACTTATTTGGCCCAAGGACGAACCCTATTCAAAATTGGGAAAAATCGGTTCAGATTTAGATATAGCTCCCATATATATTTTCATCCGATTTAAGGTAAATAGTGCACCAAAGCCCCTAAATATCCTTCGAAATTTGGCACAGCGTGCTGAATTAAGCATAGAACGATGTGTGTTAAATTTCGTGAAAATCGGTTAAGTTTTAGATATAGCTCCCATATATTTTCGTCTGATTTAAGGTAAATGGTGTACCAAAGTCCCTATATATCCTACGATTTGCACGAAATTCGGCATAGCGTACTGAATTAAGTCTAGAACGATGTGTGTTAAATTTCGTGAAAATCGGTTCAGATTTAGGTATAGCTCCCATGTATATTTTCGTCCGATTTTAGGTATATAGTGTACCAAAGTCCATATATATCCTTCGATTTGCACCAAATTTGGATTTGTAAGTAAATGAAGAACTCAGAATGTGGCCGAATGCAAGAAAAAAAAAAAATACTGAAATAGATGTAACCTAACATGTGACAAGTTTTGATGAAATCGGTTCAGATTTCGATATTCTGCTTTAAATTTAATTACATAATTTTGTCCCATTGTAAGAAGCAACTCTATATTGACCAAAATTTAGTATAGGTTGCAGCATGACATGTGTAATTTCATGCTAATGGTCCTTCAAAAATGCGACATCTTTTAGGATTCCATATGTTGGATATACCCAAAGTGGTGAAGGGTATCATATAGTCGGCCCCGTCGACTTTACTTCTTTCCTTACTGGTTTTTGTAATGGGTACAGATGCAGACATAGCTTCCATATATATTTCAACGGGTGTCTGATCGATATTATCGAATAGTGTGTATCAAGTGTGCTATAAATCGATTTACCCAAATTTGTCCCATTTAAATTTAGCATAGGTTGCAGAAAACCATGTATATGGATTGATGTTAGTCGGTTCATTTATTGATAATGATCAAATCAAAACAATTGTTTTGTAATGGAATTAAAAAAATGAGAATACCCATATGTAGAATATACCCAAAGTGGTGAAGGGTATCATATAGTTGGCCCAGTCCGACTTTACTACTTTCCTTACTGGTTTTCTTTTGTAACTCATTATTTATACGGCTATCATTTCCTACAATACAAAGTAAAAGCGTCCGCTTGGTATATGTATGCTCTTGTACAAGGTTTCTAACCTGTAGTCAATATTTAAAGACATCGATAGACTGAATGGTAATGTTGGACATGAGATTAACATCAATTAAACTAAGGCCATGGAAATTAACAGAACCTGTAGAGAACACATCAGGATAGAGGGCGAACACAATTGAATACGTCGATACCCTCTGAAGGAGATGACGAAAAAAGTAACAGTTTTCCGTTATATGTTTAAATATTTTAATAAAGAAGAAATATAGCTTTTGCACTCAAACATTTAAAATATAGAAAATGGTATTTATATACTCTTCACGAGGGTGCTTACTCTATCTTCTAAACGAATAGAGATATTTTGCCAAAATTTTGTGTCGAGCTTCTTAAACATGTACATTTAGTTCGAAGATTAGCTATATACACGTATGGACTAATTTTCAGTTGTTAATATGTTTAGAAGAATATCAAATTTGTTTTTTAAAATCTCAAAACCCCAAAACATGGACAGATATTGATAACCCATGGTAGGATGGGATATGTGTCTAAAATCCTCAAATTAGTGAACAAAGTTATATGAGGCCATCTTAAACATACACAGAATTTTATTTCGGGGGATAGGGTTCAATGTGAACATTTTCATTTTAGAAAAAAATTTATACGGCTATGGAGGCTATACCTAAAGCTAGACCAATAATAATTACATCGTGTAGGAATTATCGAACACTTGGAGTAATCATTATATGAGGTGCTATGACTAACTGGAACCGAAATAGCTCAATTTCCAACCTAACATTTTTGAATTACAATATCTTCCTTTACGCTAAATATTAAATATACTAAAAATCAATAGGTGTTATTATATGTGTCGATATAGTTCATTCGCGAACCTGACGTTCTACTTCTTGGTATTCTCCGAAGGTAGATTGATTACAAAAGATGGCTAAATCATCTTAGCATCCCATACTTTGTAGGGTATAAAATGACATTTTCGAGTAATGAATATCCCCCATACTATGGTGTAAAACGGTTGAAAAACGCGTTCAAATTCATCAAAATACCGAAATTTTGGGGTAACGTTATTTGGAAGCTACGCACAAATTGGACAAATATTTATTCTTTTTGGCAAATAGATTTGGTGCCCAAGTAGAACCTAATGTACCAAATTACAGCGAATTATGTGAAAAAATAGGCTCAAAATCCCCAAATCCCTGAAAATTATGAGGTAATGTTAGATAAGAGCTACCCGATAAAGTGCATCTATATTTTTGGCAGAAAAATTTGGGAGCCAATTATAACATTAAATATTAAATTTCGGCGAATTCTACCTGAAAATGCGCTCAAAATCCACAAAATACCGAAAATTGGGGGTACAATTATATGGGAGCTATGACAATCTTCACACTTGACCTATGCACAATTTTGGCGATATTTCAATGGTAGAGGGTATAAAAATTATATCCTCCACCATTGGAGGGTAGACTTATATGACGGTTAATAATTTTTCTCTTTTGGTAGCGTATCTCCCTAACATCATGAGGGTGAGCCCTCACAGTTTGAATAAAGTGTCTTCAATTGTTTAGAAATGGGATACAGCTCCCATTTATAGTTGGACATGTCGAATAAAGCTTTTATATATAGTATAGACCGATTTTATTTAATATGATGCTGCAAACTCTCAAAATATGTTCGATTGAACGGAGGAGAGACTGCATCAATGTGTTTTATTTTCTTTTTAAGTTGCATCAGGATATAGCCCTCATATTATTTTTCCGATTTGATATAAATGGCGCAAGAGTAGTATAGAGGATATATTAATTTTGTTTTTCCGTTTGTAACTCATCGAAATAATCATTTCGGATCCTATAAATTATATATATTCTTGATCAGCGTAAAATTCTGTGACGATATAGCCATGTCCGTCTGTCTGTGGTAATCACTCTAGCGTCTAACCGAATTGAGATATATCGCCAACATTTTGCATAGAGTCGTCTTTTGTCTGCAGGCAAGTCAAGTTCGAAGATGGGCTTTATTGGTCCACGTTTAGGCATAGCTCCCATATAAGGGTACCCCCCAATTTTCGGTATTTTGGGGTTCTTGAGCGCGTTTTTCAACCGAATTCGCTGAAATTTGCTGCATTGGGTTCTAAACGTACTAAACGTCTCCACAAAAAATTATAAATATAGGCCCACTTTTTCTGGTAGGCCCCATATAACGGTACCTCCTTATTTTCAGTATTTTGAGGTTTTTGATAGTATTTTTCCGCCGAATCAGCGGTAATTTAGTATTTTGAGTTCTTAATAGGTACTAAATCTCTCAACAATAAATTATGAATATAGATCCATTTTTTCGGATAGCCCCATATAAGGTTACCCCTAATTTTCGGTATTTTGGGGTTCTTGAGCGCGTTTACAACCGAATTTGCTGCAATTTGGTATTTTGTAGTCGTATATGGTAACAAATCTCCTTTTTCGGGTAGTCCCCATATTATCTGATTTATTACGCGTTTTGAGTTTGGTTCTAAGACTCTTTTGTAATCATTTCACCTGCGGAGGATATCGAGATACAAAATTATAAATTAAGGTTCGTTAATGAACTATAGCCGCATTTAGACCTAGCCCCTGTGCGGAGGTTCCAGAAGGAGTGGACCGAATTTGAACTAAGTTTGAAAGAAAGCATAAGATGGGCAAAGTTTGGATGAAATCTAAATTTTCTGAAACGGATTTGGTCCAAAGAAACATGGGGTCTAGAACCAATATATCGATGAGGCACATTTTCACTATGTTAAAGTGTATACGCCCTCATTAGCCATAACGCTGAGGGTATAATTATCCATTAAAAATTTCTGAAATTTGTATTATGGTTTACATAATCCGTTTTTAGAAATGTCGGTATAGGTCCACTTTTCGATATGCTCCCTATATTTTCATTTGTAGTACCTGTCATTATATCTATGGTAGAGGGTATCCAAAGTTCGGCCCGGCCGAACTTAACGCTTTTTCACTTGTTTAGATTGACAATTGGCTGTCTGGAATAACGTTCTTATAATATTTATTCCCATTTTATTTAAATGATGCACCAAACACACAACGTTTCTTCGGTTAATACGAAATTTGTGACCCGAAGAACATTTCAATGATACGAGAGACATAACATTGTGCAAAGATCGCCCTATGTTATACATTGAGTGAAGCAGGGTCACCAAAATATGCTAGATCCCATCGTGACACAGGATATTAGACACACTGAATCAAAATTAGCAGAGATGCTTCATCTTAGTTATTTACGGTGATTATAGATTTAGTTCTAATGTAGAAATATCTGTATATATAGCGTTCATTTTCTGTATCCACCTTACCATTTGTAGTCACCTTGTATGCCTCCTATACCTATAACCGTACTGTATGACAGTACTTTATTTACTCCTGAAGCATCCTTCTTTTTTTTTTGATATCCAACCTGCACCTCATATATTAATTCATATGACTGCTCATATTAACTAAGTTTCAGAAAAAGGGCCTACCATCATAATATAGAATTTGCTGGTGAACTTTATATTTGAATAAATTAACATTTTATTAATAAAATTGTGCTGACAATATATACACACATATGTATATAGAAACATAAGAGGCATATAACCGCATAAAAAGGCAGAATAACCATCCAGTGTTCATTTACAGTCGGTAAATGTAAATTAATACCCCCCAATATACCCAGCCAAAGATATTTTTAAAATTAAAACAGCCCACAATTTTTCTCCAGTGCGACGACATACACCCTCATTCAGTGGCATTAAAAAAGTGATGACACCACAAGAAAATGTGTGGAAATAATGTAAAACACAACCATTGCTTTGGCATAATTTGATACAGGGTATGTTATCTCTACTGTGACTCTGTCGTTATGACAAAAGCCTTTTACGACATGTCACACTTAATTAGGCAGAGCAAACAACTTTCAAGAGTGGTGGCAGAAGCCACCAATTAAATTCTCCAAAAACCACTTACAATGATGAGAAATGGTGTTAACTGGCAAAAAAAGGCAAACCGTTAACAAGCAGTTTTTTGTTATGTTAATTTTATGGCCAGACATAAAGGATCTAAATATGGGGAGAGTGATATTTTCTGTTTTGATGATTCGGGCGTTTTTTGTCATCGTTTTTAAAGCGATTTTTTAGGGGTGAAAAAATGGGTACACGTTTAGAGGTTGTTATGTTCTCGCAAAGGTTTCGCAAACTACATACAAGGAACATCTTTGAGGAAGATAATTCATAGATCGAATATCAGCTAAAATCATATATAATCTTAATGAGAACGAATATATATATATACATATAAAGGTATAAATGGATTATTCAAGAGATGTGATATTTTTTTGCGAAGCATTGACAATTGAGGGATATAACATGTTATTATGTGGCCATATATCTGAGATGGATTGTGGAGTTCTTCGTTCATAGTCAGACTAGCTTTCAAAAATCAAAATATGAAAGCAGTAAAATTTCAAGGCAAAAGCTAAAAAATTGGGTATAAATTTCCCTTTGTATCCGTTTATGTCTCTAGATATTCTTCAATAGTCATAAGTACACATGTACCCTATTAGGGATATTAGGTCTCTTTATTAAAATGCGGAATTATGTTGATAATTTTTCAAGGAAGGTCTTCAATCACTGTACCGTATATGTAATGTCAACATTAATACGACTCAAGTACCCTAAACACTATTCATCGATGTTGAGTCGGTCAATTTTCTTATATTTGCTACTTATATTATATTTGTTACTTATATTTGAATATAGAAAAAACATTATGCTGCACTGGTCCGAATGGTTTTGGCCTCTACCATATACACAAATTTAGTATAAAACACGGTCAATTACAATTACAGCGCCGTATACTTAATGACAACAATAATTCGATCCAAGTACTCTAAATACTATTCACAGAATCATCGATGCTAAGTCTTCGAATTTTATTGTAGTGGAGGTATTTTTATTTGAATAAGCAAAAATGCATAATGTTCCGAAGGTCCGAAAGTTTTGCCTTCTACCATTATGCAAATTTAGTCTGACTTCGGTTTTCTACCGCCACTTTCGGCTTAGGGTTCAATACCACACACTAAGCATAAAATCTATATAATGTATTTATCGACATCGGCGTGGTGGTCCAAATGTTATTACAGAAATAAAATAGTCTACCCTTGGTACTTCTAAGCTTGCTATTACCGTACTTGCGACCAATTAGGTCCCGTCAAAAGCCGAAAGTGCACTATTCGACGAAGTCAAAATCGAGTCAAAAGGTACTCCTTATAACAAAAATATCACAATTTGGAGAAGTGGAATACGTAAATCAATACAACTTGTCAAAATCTGTAGAAACTTTCACGGTGAATCTTCAGCTATTGCATTTACGTTATTTCTCTATGAAGAGAAACATTGAATACTACCTTAATGAACACTACATCAACGTGAAGGTCCTATTTCCACCCAACGTATCAATCGTCAACCACCAATACATGGACGAAGCATTCTGGGCATTGACATACCAACGATTCGGAATGTATCTATCTTAAACTCCAGGTCGTATCATTGTTAATCCTTTCGTTTTCCGAAGAGAAACGTTTTGTTTTCCAAAGGAAGAGAAAATTAAATTGGAAAATCAGTGAACAAGTGTCAAAAGGACTTCCTGCTTGTTCGGTATCAGTCGTCTAAGTCTATGATGTGTCTGTAACACTTGGGTCCCCCTATTCAACCATATGAGGCGAAAGTAAACCTTGAATCTCCTCTACTTAGAGGGGACATCAGTAATCAGAGAGTTACTAGAAACCCAAGCAGGGGAGAATGAGCACGGTATTGGAATCATATAGACATCGCATACAGTCGCCCATATTTCTTCTATAACAAAATTAATATAGGACACTAAAAAACTGAATTGATATGATACAAATTGTTTTACCATCTGTGTTGGAGATGAGTAAAAATATTCGTAGCGAACTTGACTCAAGAAAAATTGGTCAAATTCTCATAGACTGTTTTGAGGGCCATATTTAGAGTACTTTGGGGCGTATTAATGTTGACTCTACATGTACCAATTGTTGGTCACATTTTGGTATTTACGAATTTTAGAAATGAGAAGACTTCCTTGGAAAAATATAACATTGTACCACATGATCGTTACAACACTATAGGATAATATTTTAAAAAGTCAACACAAATACAAAATGTTATTAAAACACCACAGCAAGCTATCCAAAGTTTTTCGATTAACGGTCTGGATTAAAGGATTGAAATCGGTCAGACGTATATACGGTTTATATATTATTACATCCCATTCCATGTAAATGGTGGATCAAACACCCAAAGGTTTTTCGATTAACACTAAATTTTGCACATGTACTGTACCAACTGTTGGTCATATTTTGGTATTTAGGAATTTTAGAAATGAGAAAACTTCCTTGGAAAAAGATAATATTGTCCCACATTATCGTTACAGCACTATAGGATAATATTTTAAAAAAGCCAACACAAATATAAAATGTTATTAAAACGCAACAGCAAGCTATCCTGATAAAATCAAATAACGCAAAATTTACAGAAAATTAAAATTTTCTGTCAAATTTATCTATTTAAATATATAATAAAATTTACAAAAATATATATTCTTATTCTATCTTCGTCCTCATTCATAACATCCATAGAATATAACAAAATAGTCTTTCATAGACATTTATTTGAAAAAAAGCTTCCCTTAAATATCACTTATTTAAATTTATATTACCGGTAACATTTATATTTGCTCCTTCATTCGTTCGTTCCTTCGTCCTTCTATTCATCCGTTGTCGTTTGAAGCTGTTGCTTTTTGTATTTGTTAAATTACCTCATCAAAATGATAATAATAAATACTGTCTTCAGCCCGCACCTGTAGCAGGCAAACAAGAAATCTTTTTTGCTACGCTCTCTACGTTTAACTTTTTCTACGGTTAAAAATAACCCAACAAAGATGGCAACAATAATTTCCATAATCATTTCAGGCAAACCCATCTTCCCTCTCTCTTTTTTTCGCATAATTCTCTGGAATATAATAAAGGCAGCCAATGTGGCCAAATAAATTGTAAAATACAAACAGTTGGTACTTTCCTGTTCTTTTTTATCCTATGAGCCAGTTTAATAAGTCCCTCAACACACAGATACGTACATACGTCCTTGCATTGTATGTATTTGGAATAAATTCACATACCTATGTGTATGCATTTAAATATAAATTTGTTAACACATACAGACAATTTATGAAACATAAAGACTGAGCAAGAAAATATAATAATGTTGGCAACGATGAGAGCTTGAATATGAGGTATCAGAAGTAAGACGTACGTACATATATATGTACCTTGTTGCAAGGATATAATAATATGGTTATTTCGTGCTACAAATATGGTTTACTTTGTAATTACGTCGACATCTGCAAAAACAGGTTTCCTGTGACAACATATCAAACCGTGGATTTTTGCACCACCATAAGCGTGGATTTTTTAAGGACCATAACAAGGTGTGGATTTTTTAAAGAATTTTTTTCGACACAATCTCAAGGCGTGGTTTTTTAAAAAATATTATTCAAGGGCTATAACAAGTCGTGGAGTTTTTAAAGGATATTTTAAGGACCCTAACAAGGCATGTATTTTTTAAAGAATATTTTTCTAGGACCATAACAAGGCTTGGATTTTGAAAAAATATTTTAAGGACCCAAACAAGGTTTGGATTTTTTAAAGAATATTTTTCCAGGACCATAACATGGCATGGATTTTGTAAGAAATAACAAGGCTTGGACTTTGAAAAAAATATTTAAAAAGACCCCAACAAGGCTTGGATTATTAAAGAATATTTTAAGGACCCTAACAAAGTATGGATTTTTTAAAGAATATTTTTCCAGGACCATAACAAGGCTTGGATTTTTTAAATAGTATTTTCCAGGACCAATAGAGCCACGAATTTTTTTAATATTTTTTGTTGTTATTTATTCTAAAATTTTTATTACATTTTTTATTACAAAACATCCTACTATAGAAAATTAATTGCTTCTTATCCTCTACTAAATCACACACGCAGACATGTGTATACTTTGTCCTGGCGTAATCTCTTTTAATGCTCTAACAAAACGTTCTACAAATTGTCACCTCAATCATTTGTGAGCAGACAATTTTCTATATTTCCTTCTCCTTCGGGGAAGGCAAATCCTTGAACATTATCAAAATGATTATCGATATAAAAATGCTAGCTTTAAGCTGAACAAATGACGATTCCCAGGTGATATTAATAACCAACCAAGTCTCTAATGTCGAACTCCATAGGAAAGTTAAATAAAAATCCGATTTCATTCTCCCAGGATGAAGTAGAAGAAGAAACACAAGCAGAAGTAGAAGATTTAAAATATCTTTTGCCTTTATCTCTAGCTAACATCATCGAACAAAATCAATAAAATTAAATCCTTTTTTGGTTTATTTTATCATGTTGTTGTACAGCAACAGCAATAGCAACAACAGCAACACATGAGCAATCTAACACATGCTTAAAATAATCTCCTTATTTTTTGAATGGTCTGTTAGCTGCTAGCTTCTTGCCAACGAAAGGATGAATGCTGAGAGAGAGGTAGGAAGGCAGGGCACACACACACAATGGGATATATCCTCCGAAATCCCTAAGAGACTTTGAGAAATTGTAACATTCAATGGAGAGATTGCGTCGATGTGTGAGGGTGTGTGTGTGTTTTTGTTTGTCTGTAATCTTATGAACAATTTAATAGACGTAATGATATTTTCTATCTCTTGGTTTTCTTTAAGTCGAACAATACTTTCAAGTTGGCATTTTGTAGCAAAAGAAGAACAAAACCAACAACATTTACTCATGTTGAGGGAGTGCAAGAATAAAAAGAAACATAACAACTGAGGAAAAAATGCAAAAAAATACCATGGAATCCCTCGTGGCCTAAAGAAACAACATAACAAAAGTCAAAAGGAAGAAAAGACGAACAGCCGCAGAAATAGACAATAACAATGTATATCATTGCACAAGGAATGTCAGTGAGAGTACAATGGATGAAATGTGTTTATTAGAGGGGGTAGGAAACAAAATCATAAATTAAAAAAAAACTATTTTTCAAGGACTAAAACTTAGGAAATATTTTTCATGAACTAGAACTGGCGTGGTAATTCATGGGATATTTTTCATCCACACAAGGCGTGGATTTTTTAAAGAATATTTTTTCAAGGACTAATCTAATGCGGGGATTTTTAAAGAATATTTTCAACGACCAATATAAGGCGTGGATTTTTAAAGAATATTTTCAACGACCAATATAAGGCGTGGATTTTTAAAGAATATTTTCAACGACCAATATAAGGCGTGGATTTTTAAAGAATATTTTCAACCGGGAACCAGGATAACCTCGGATTTTTATACCCTTCACCACACTGTGGTACAGGGCATTATGTCTTTGTGTATATGTTTGTAACAGGCAAAGGGAAACGAGATAGACACATGGTTCCTTTTGAGAATATGCATAGAATCACTTTCTAAGTCGATTTATGCATGTCCGTCCAACCGCCCGTCTGTCTGTCCATGTTAATTTGTAAACAAAGTACAGGTCGCATTTATGATCCGAATTGGATGAAACTTGGCATAGGTCACTTATTTGACCCAAGAACGAACCCTATTGAAATTGGGAAAAATCGGTTCAGATTTATATATACCTCCCATATATATCTTCGTCCGATTTAATGTAAATGGTGCACAAAAGTCCTTATATGTTTCGATTTGGACGAAATTTGGCACATCTTAATGAATTAGATCTAGAATGATGTGCGAGAAAATCGGTTCCGATTTAGATATAGCTCCTATATATATTTTCGTTCGATTTAAGGTAAATGGTGTACCAAAGTCCGCAAATATCTTTCGTTTTGCACGATATTTGGCACAGAGTACTTAATTGAGTTCTAGACTAAATGTGCAAAGTTTCGTAAAAATCGGTTCAGATTTATATATAGGTCCCACATATATTTTCGTCCGATTTTAAGTAAATGGTGCACCAATGTCTCTATACATATCTTTCGATTTGCACGAAATTTGACATAGCCAACTTAATTGAGTCTAGAATGACGTATGCTGACTTTCGTGAAAATTGGTTCCGATTTAGATATAGCTCCCATATATATTTTCGTCCGATTTAATGTAAATGGTGCATCAAAGTCCCTATATATCTCTCGATTTGCACGTAATTTGGCACAGCGTAATGAATTAGGTCTAGAATGATGTGCGTTAAGTTTCCTGAAAATCGGTTCAGATTTAGATATAGCTCCCATATATATTTTCGTCCGATTTAAGGTAAATGGTGCATCAAAGTCCCTATATATCTCTCGATTTACACGTAATTTGGCACAGCGTAATGAATTAGGTCTAGAATGATGTGTGTTATGTTTCCTGAAAATCGGTCGATATTTAGATATATCTCCCATATATATTTTCGTCCGATTTAAGGTAAATGGTGTACCAATGTCCCTACATATCTTTAAGTTTGCACGAAATTTGGCACAGCGTACTGACTAAGGTCTAGAATGATGTGTGTTAAGTTTCCTGAAAATCGGTTCAGATTTAGATATAGCTCCCATATATACTTTCGTCCGACTTAAAGTAAATGGTGCATCAAAGTCCCTATATATCTCTCGATTTGCACGAAATTTGACACAGCGTAATGAATTAGGTCTAGAATAATTGTGTTAAGTTTCCTGAAAATCGGTTCAGATTTAGATATAGCTTCCATATATTTTCGTCCGATATAATCTAAATGGTGCGATTTGCACGAAATTTGGCACAGCGTAATCAATTAGGTCTAGAAAGATGTGTGTTAAATCTGAAATCGGTTCAGATTTAGATATATCTTCTATATCTGACCAAATGAAAAATTTAGTATAGGTTGCAGAATGACATGGTTATGGATTCAATTTCATTTTACTGGTCCTTTAAAAATGCGACGTCTGTTAGGAATCATCTGTTGAATATGCCCAAAGTGGTGAAAAGGCATCATATAGTCGACCCCGTCCGACTTCACTGCATTACTGGTAAAAAAATTATTTTTGAACGACACGGATGGGCGCTGATTAAAAAAAATCAAAGCATTTATTTTGTATACAATATTTTTCAAATGATAGAACTTTTTTCTCGAGAATTTTTTTCAAGGCCTGCATTTTTGAAAAATTCGTTTTCATGGAGAAATGCAAGGAGTGTTTTTTTTTAATTTATTTTTTCGATGGACAGGATAATATTTTTAAAAATTATTTTTTCAAGAGCCAAGATAGGCATGTATATTTAAAATGTTTTTAAGACGAGTTTAAGGCGTTAATTTTGTATAGAATATTTTTTTCGAGGCCCAACACTAGACCAGGATTCATGGAACATATTTTCCAAGGACCACCGTAACGCGAGGATTAAAAAATCAAGCACCAACGCAATGCGTGGATTTAAGATAAAAATTAAGGACGAATACAAGCTTGGGGTTTTCAAATGTTTTTCAAGGTCAGTTTTAAATATTTTTTT
The DNA here is from genome assembly GCF_032173495.1 of Musca vetustissima. Lineage (NCBI taxonomy): Eukaryota > Metazoa > Arthropoda > Insecta > Diptera > Muscidae > Musca > Musca vetustissima. The sequence continues at coordinate 30,016 of NW_026883932.1, forward strand.
AAGAGGCAGGACAAGCTTGGATTCTGGGTAAACACATATGGGGTCTACCCTAAAACTTGAACCAATATTGAAAATTTTTGGTGATGTGATTTTGTTCTCAATGAGAATTAATCATATTATTTCGCAACATTACATAATGTCCTCCCCACTCTATTATACCACAACACAGAGTAACATGTGGCCAAATGATGAGTTTATGCCAGTACTGGCACCCACTTTGAAGTTGAGTTAACCGGCATGGTTTTTTTCTGCGTCCTTCTGGGTACTTCTCCTTAGTTCAGTTCAAGTAGGTTTTGTTAGGTTCATTCGTATTATTAGTTGTAGTTGTTGTGGATGCTATTTTTTTATTATATCTTGTAGTCGTTGTTGTGAAGAAGAGTAAAAGGATTTCCAGTTGTTACAAATAAACTTCCTGTTTGGGTTTGGAGTATTGGAGGTTTGCATGGCAAACGTAGAAGAAGAAGAAACGAAGAAAGCGAACAACGGTAGAAAAAAGCGGTAGTAGTAACATACTTCCTTATGCTGGCAATACGTATTTCCTGTGTAAACACAGGCACACAAACGCACACGTGTACACATACATCGGCAGAGATAGTTACACTGGATGCAACATGAACAACAACAACAATAGTGGTAACAAAACTCCAAAGGAAACACATATTGTATTGGTAGTGAGCATGTATGTGAGTGTGTGTGTGCATAGCACACATGTTTTTATAAAGGAGTCGATGCAGTGAAAACTGTTTACCCTACCGCCCGACACATGTTTGCAACGATGAAAGTTGCATTTGGCTTAAGTTTATTCCTATCTCTCTCCCTCGCAGTCAGAAACCTCTTACTTAGGTTGTTTACTCAAAATCCCTTTGAGTTAGTGTTTTTTCATCCTTCCATCTACCACCGGAGTGTTAAAGTTTTGAGCCCTACTAGGGTATGGGAAATATAATGCATTTTCCACGTTATGTTAGCATGGATTAATATAAGCTTTTGGTGTGCGGTGCGGTGCGGTGGAGGGTTGTTATACGTATTGGTTTCAAGGAGTGAAAAAATACAGCGATATTTCAACAAAAAACTCTATGGCAGATATTTATTGGTGCGAGTACGAGTGTTGAAATATTATACAGCCGCTTTTATGTTTTTAATATGATATTGCATTTTTTCTTCTTCTTCGTCTTCTTTTCCGTTTCAATACTCAAGGGTATCTCTTGTAGACTGTTATTCATATACATATATTTATATCAATGTTAATGGAAAAGGAGCATTGATATCGAAAGAAGTATGTGGACATGGAGTCGGGAAAGTTGCATCGTTTTTAAGTGGTGCTAAGTTTAAGGTAAACAGATATGTGGCTATGTGCACAGATGCCGCAGTCAGAGCGTTGTCTTTTGTATAAAATGTTTTAAACAGCCGAGATATATTTGATTTGTAATAACCTACTATTACTAAAATAAAAAATAAGGGTCAATTGAGAACAATTTTTAAATCCCTTTCTATAGACGGACCATATAATTTGTGATAAAAGTGAATGTCGCATTAACATGGGATATGAACTAACCGGAAGGTAGTTAATAACATTGTGCAATAAGATTTTGGCAGGTGTGTAATTCCATTTGAGGATGAAAGCCACCGTAGCTCAATTCCCAGGCGCTACATTTCTAAATTAAATATCTTAAAATATACCGAAATCAGCTTAGAACTATTTATCTATTTCTGTATAGAATTTGTACCTATAAATTATTTTTTTAAAACAGACATCATTCGGACCTACTTTTTATACCCTCCACCATGAGGAGGATATTAAGACAGTATAAAAATCGATCGCTAATTTTAGATAATGCAATGGCATGTTGCTGCCATGAGAAAACAATATACTAAACTACCGTACTCAGGTGAGAAAAGGGGGACGGTTAAAAGTGATGCGTGAAATGAATATGGGGGCTATGTAGAATCATTGATTTATATCGACAATGTTCTGTAAATACGTCATTTACCCATCAAGGTTCCGGGTTGTCAAATTACAGACACCTCGCAATGCCAAAATATAGCCACAACAGTTGGAAAATTATCCTTACACTATCAAAATACCACTATCAAATCGCCCAATATTTATAACTTTTGTTAGCAGGATTTTTGATGATGGACGGAATTGGTAATTTCTATTAAGAGAGGTTTGCTTCCCATTAAACCCAACATATGTAAGTACAGCTAATTGGTTTGAAAACGTGCCGGAAATCCGAAAAATGTCAAAAATTGGGGCTACCGTTATACGCAGACTATATCAGAACATGGATCGATATTCATAATTATAATTTTTCTTCCTAATAAAAATTCGTATTATCAAACTAGAGTTAATTCTGTTGAAAAGCGTAGCTAAAAATGTCCATAATGGTGGTACCGAAATTTGAGATAGTACTGCTATTTTGTTTTAGATTTTCTAGTTAATTAGAATCCAAATGTACAATTATGGGCAATTTTGTTTATATGGGAACTAACCTATAAATATGACCAATATTGAAGATTTTTGGAAGGAACACTCGACAGTCAATGAGTCAATTTGGATGAAAATGTGAAGAAATAGATAAAAACATTTACATGAATAATCTTTCACCCTAAAAAGGCATAAATAATACAAGAACTCAGCTTGAGCCTGTCTGGGATTTAAACCTAGTTCCTATGGCATCTCTCGATTGTTGTCCGGCGTTTTAACGTTCAAGGCCACCTTCTTAACTTTCTAAGATTGCCCAATATGCAGTTGTATACCATGGAAGAAAAATATTGTATGAAAAAAAGTCCGTCACTACAAGAAAAATCTGCTCTGAAAAAAATAATGTTCTGGTGTGATGCCAAATGCCCGAACCATGACACGGTTGAATTTAATTCCTAGTTGCAATTTTGCAACAAATTCGATATAAATACAATATGCTAGGAATGTAGTATCTATCTGACTTTCCTTTTCATTGCAACTCCGATCATGTAGCTCATTTCCAAATAGGAATAAATGAAAATCCAAAATACTACGTTACAGTCAATTTTGTTTAAGAACGTGTGCAATCTCTCCGAAACATCGACATCTGGAAGGTATCCTTATATGATGACTACCCGAATAATGCTACTGTCCTAAAATGGTGGCTGAAGGCCAATTTCTTTTGACCAATTTTTTCTAATTTTTGCAGGAATATTAGACATTTGACAAGGGGTGGCACGTGCTAACGTTCAAAGCTCTATTTTAAGTATTTCAGGTTCTGTCGTGATTTCTACAGACAATCGGAACAAAATATAATTATATTGGACAGATATCCAACCCTTGTAGTTTAATTTGACATTCTCTCTTCTGTTGAGTGAAAAACTTCTTCGCAAAAGTTGAACGATATAGGGCCATGTTTTAACATAGCGCCCATATACATATCCCGCCCAATGTTAGATATTTTTGTGATTCTTGTGGCATTATTGAACTGGAGGTGCTGTAACTTGGTATTATGGGTCGTTTCTGATCATCTCTGCTAAAAATTATCACTGTCACGCCTAATTTTCGGTATTGCCAATAGTTTAGCCGAACTGTCATTTCGAATTCTTGATGGGTATGGAATTTTTATATAGGTTCAATTTTTCGGTATAGTCCGTTTATAAACAAAGCGGGACCCAAATGAAAGTTTTAGCCGAATTGGCTGAAATTTCTGTTAATAAATACTTAAATATTAAATATTGGTCTGGGTATTGAATATCTTTTGTTAAGAAGTTCCTAGCCAAGTTTCGAGGAACATAGACATACTCCCCATTCAAAGTTATTTATCGATTAAACGGATTTTGAATGCATATTTAATGATGAATGATATAAGAAGTTCGGCTAAGACTAATTTCATTATCATGACGAATGTAGTTGTTAAAACCTTGATCATTTTACATGGAATACAAATAAGACATTATATGCAAGCCGATTTGTGAGAGCTATGGTGTATCACTTAGAATAGACCGTCCCATGGGTGGGGTCCTACCACCCATTCTCGGTTTCAAAAAATTTAATTTTTTGTTTTGATTTAATTTGATCCTACACTAATTCAAGAATATCCCTATAAATTTTCAAGTGAAAATCTCAAAAATTTCTTAAGATATAGCCGATTTATTGTGTTAGCATCCGTTGATTGCAAGGGGGCTTCACAAACTTTAAACGCGTGAAGATCTTCCTTATTTTTTTTTTAACTTAGTTTGTGGTCAAAAAAAGGCGATTTTTCAAAAAAAAAAAAAAAAAAAAAAAATCCCAAAGTTCCGTCATTTTGTTAATTGTTGTGCGAAGTCAATAATCCTAGTCCATACGAAAGCCAGACATGTAGTCTTTCTAACTGTTAGAATTTCCATCAAAAATAAGGACATTTCTTTGATCTTTTTCGAATTAATAAATGCCACTGTATTTGACTTATCTTCCAAAACATAAAATGCCGAATGTTTCGAGCTCTTACGCATATATCTATGCGTCATCACCTGTGACGATTTTATAATTTTGGTGTATCCACCGATAAGAAAGCTTGTTTATAGACAGTTGTTGGTCGAAGTGCTGGTGGAAAAATATCTTAATGCCTCTATGGGGTCTGTGGTGTTTTATCGCAATGCAGCAATTTATGTTCATCGTAATAATCCATGACGACACAAAAATATTTAATAAGAATTTTTTTTGGTAATTTTAAACAAAAACTTTGTTTTGCTAAACTTTTTCAAGCCTACGGTTCTGTAGAGAAAAACAGAAAAAAGGGTTTCTATCAATTGCGGACATCTGTTGTTCTTCCCCTTGATGATCTTTTGATATTCTAATACATGTAATACACCTCATGATAGAATTTTATGAAAGTTCTATCATATATATGTTTAAGGCCTCTAGAAGTGCATTTATCTACAATAGTACTTTAAAGGTAGCCATCTCTTTAAAAACAAAATTCGATTAAAATAACCAACATTTTTCTCTCCGCCAAATCATTTAACGATTTAATTCACATTAGCACAATGACTTTGTCCTTTTCTACTACCGTACCAGGAGAAGGGAAATATTGAATCGGAAGCATATAGAAATTATGAAAGTTTTCGTTTTTTTTTGTGTGTTTGCTTTCAGCACTTCAATGATCTACCAGAAATCCTTTGGAAAATTATAGTATGTACACAAACACACACATACACACAAACTTCTCAATGCTCGCTTGTGTGATATAAATAACATTGTTGCCAATGTTGCGATAGGATACGATGATACAAACATGAAATGAAAGGATGAAAAAGTCGGAAAGTATGTATGAACATCCAAGTGATGTGAAAAAAACTATGAAACCTATGACAACACAAACAAGAAATAATCATGAAAATTTTGCTGCTCACACATTAGACCCACTTCGTACTATTCCTCCATATCCCGAACACAATGTATAAGTGAATTTGAACATGATTTAACGGAAGCTGCTTATCAATATGAGGATATATGGAGGAAATTGCAACAAAATAAGAAAAATGAAAAAAAAAACACAACCTTGGGAAAAATTTAACATTGGCAAATATCCTAAAAAGGGGATATGAAGTCGAATAAAGTGAACCACTCCAACCGTAGATTTTTGAGAGAATATTTTTCAAGCATCCACACAAGGCGTAGATTTTTTAAAGAATATTTTTTCAAGCATCCCCACAAGGCGTAGATTTTTTAAAGAATATTTTTTCAAGCATCCACACAAGGCGTGGATTTTTTAAAGAATATTTTTTCAAGCATCCACACAAGGCGTGGATTTTTTAAAGAATATTTTTTCAAGCATCCACACAAGGCGTAGATTTTTTAAAGAATATTTTTCAAGCATCCACACAAGGCATAGATTTTTTATAGCATATTTTTTCAAGCATCCATAGATTTTTAAAGATTTTTTAAAGAATATTTTTTCAAGCATCCACATAGGGCGTAGATTTTTTAAAGAATACTTCTTCAAGCATCCACACAAGGCGTAGATTTTTTATAGCATATTTTTTCAAGCATCCATAGATTTTTAAAGATTTTTTAAAGAATATTTTTTCAAGCATCCACACAAGGCGTGGATTTTTTAAAGAATATTTTTTCAAGCATCCACACAAGGCGTGGATTTTTTAAAGAATATTTTTTCAAGCATCCACACAAGGCGTGGATTTTTTAAAGAATATTTTTTCAAGCATCCACACAAGGCGTGGATTTTTTAAAGAATATTTTTTCAAGCATCCACACAAGGCGTGGATTTTTTAAAGAATATTTTTTCAAGCATCCACACAAGGCGTGGATTTTTTAAAGAATATTTTTTCAAGCATCCACACAAGGCGTGGATTTTTTAAAGAATATTTTTTCAAGCATCCACACAAGGCGTGGATTTTTTAAAGAATATTTTTTCAAGCATCCACACAAGGCGTGGATTTTTTAAAGAATATTTTTTCAAGCATCCACACAAGGCGTAGATTTTTTAAAGAATATTATTATACCCTTAACCACACTGTGGTACAGGGTATTATGTCTTTGTGCATATGTTTGTAACAGGCAAAAGGAATCGAGATAGACCCATGGTTCCTTTTGAGAATATGCATAGAATCACATTCTGAGTCGATTTATGCATGTCCGTCCGTCCATGTATTTTTGTGAGCAAAATACAGGTCACATTTATGATCCGAATTGGATGAAATTTGGCACAGCCCATTGCTTTGGCCCAAGGACGAACCCTTTTGAAATTTGAGAAAATCGGTTCAGATTTAGATATAGCTCCCATATATATTTTCGTCCGATTTTAGGTAAATGGTGCACCAAAGTTCCTGAAAATCTTTTAATTTGCACGAATTTTGGTATGGCGTACTGAATTATGTCTAGAACGATGTGTGTTAGGTTTCGTGAAAATCGGTTCAGATTTAGATATAGCTCCCATATATATCCCTCCGATTTTAAGTAAATGGTGCACCAAAGTCCCTGAAAATCAATAGATTTGCAGGGATTAAATTAAGTCGACAATGATGTGTGCTAAATTTTGGAAAAATCAGTTCAGATTTAGATATAGCTCCCATATATAGTTTCGCCCGATTTTAGGTAAATGGTGTACCAAAGTCCCTGCAAATCCTTTGATTTGCACGAATTTAGGTATAGCGTACTGAATTTTGTCTAGAATGATGTGTGTTAAGTTTCGTGAAAATCGGTTCAGATTTAGATAACTTCCGTATATAGTTTCGTCCGATTTTAAGTAAATGGTGGACCAAAGTCACTTAAAATTATTATATTTGCACGAATTTTCGCATAGCGTACTGAATTATGTTTAGAATAAAAATCACATATTTAAGTGCCTTCAATGTCATGTCAATGTTCTTTCGAAAAGGCGACGTATTTTAGGATACATATGTAGAATATACCCAAAGTATATCATATCATATAGTCGGCCCAGTCCGACTTTACTACTTTCCTTACTGGTTTCAAGCATCCACACAAGGCTTAAATCTAGGCTTGGTTATTTTAATAGATCCACGCCTTGTTGCCTATTTGAAAAATATTTTTAATAGATCTACGTCTGTTTTGTTCTTGTTAAAAATATTTTTTTGGTTCGTATAACATTACTTTTCAAAAAGTGTATCGATTTGTAGACCGTGTAGTGTACCCCAAAAAGCATTGAAAAAACGATGATCAGAAGGAAAACGGAAAAATATGCAGGAAATAAAAATACTTTAATACATTTCTCTGGTTGTGTCCTGGCAGTGGAACAGTGTCACCGTGCCATATTTGCTGATGCAGTTAGTGAGCCAGCAAACAGATTCCACCAACAGCATATTGAGAATGTTGACAATGCCAAAGACGACGACGACGATGATGATTATTATGGTGGTGGCAGCAGCAGCCATGGCAGTGACGAAGATTACACTGCTTTCTCCATGGCTGATGACGACGATGATGACAAAGCTGTTGCTTCCCAAAAAATACTGCATGTGTATGGAGAAGAGTCATTCAATCGCTTATTCATACCATGACACAAATAATGTAATACCGAATTCGTTTTCCTTTCCGTGAGTATGTGTGTGTAATGTATATCTTAAAACTGTCACTGGCAACTGGAAATCTGTTCCGTTCAGTTGTTGTGGGTGAGATTTTTTATGGTGTTTTTTTCCGGGAGGATAAATCGAATATTTTCACTCATGCATGAATTTATATTTATTGACAGAATGTATTTTGGTTGATATTTTAGATGTAAAATAATTTCAGGTAACATGGTATTGGGTTGGGGTGTTAGCGAAAATATTTCCAATTTTTTATAAAAAGAAAGAAATATTTTTAAGGTATAGAGTCCATATTTTTATAAAAATCACATTCCCCCTTTCTCATAATAAATGTTATATAATTAAAAATTAACTTTGAATTAAACTTACCCTCAATTTGTTTTCCAGCGGCAGCAGCTGCTGCTGAACTTAAGGCAACACTGGCTAAGGGTGATGTGGTCAGAGCGGTACTACCAAATTGTGGTAAACCGGCTGCTGTTGACATATAAGCTGATGCAAAATTATTGGCATCAGCCCCTAGGGAAAAAAACAAATTTATATTAAGAAATTGTTTAAACAATTTTAAAGAAAATATAAACAAATATCTTTAACATAAATATTACAACAAAAAATAATTTTCTACTTTTTTATATTATATCACATTTCCTTTTCACATGACAGATTTTTAAATTTTAACGTTCAACAATTTTTAAACAAAACAAGTTTTAATTTTTTTGTTTTATTTTTATTTTAGAGAAAACGCTCACAATAATACTTAACATAATTTTGTATTCAAATTTCAACCTAGTTTTTCTCCACATATAGGTCGTAGTGTTGGAAACTTTTTGCACGTTAGGAAATTATAAACGCACAAAATTAGCATAACGTGTGTGAAGTGTACACCCATACATACATATATCCATATTCATTATATTTAACCACATAAGTTGTTGCTACTTTAAAAAGCACATTATATAGTTTTATTTTTTTTGCGCTATTCTAACATAATTAGTGCACAACTAATATATGAATATGGGGTATTGCAGGAAATTGTGACTCAATTCACAACAAGGAAAACCACGTAAGTGTTTTTTTCAAAGGGGTGGATTTATACAAAAATATTATAAAACCAGTGAGCGGAGCAGTATAGTCGGACGGGGCCGACCATACGATACCCTACACAACTACCACGGAACTCAAATTTTCTGCGGATGTTTATTCCGAGACTGGGCAATATTTCGTTATATTTGCACCCTCTTGCCCGATTAGAGGTAAACAGCACCTCTTCCTCACACTGACATATTTTCCGAATATTACGAGTATTCAGTACAGCTATTATCCAGATTCCCTTCACCGTGGGTTGTGTTGTGATGTTCGGCTTTCATTTGAGGTCTATAGATCGACTCGAAAATAACACAAAAAATTAAGTGATCATCGCCGAAAATTATAGGTGTTGTCCTTGACCATAACTGGAACCTCATGGAACATTTCAAAGCGATCAGCGCTATAGTTCCGCACTCCAGAGTCATAATGGGTTACTAACTAATATAGGAATACGGAGATACCTGTAAATATTTAGATGTAACTCCCACATCCGAGCACATACAACAATATAATTGGTCTTAATTTAAAGGTCAACCACTCCTCTTGGATATAATATCAACTTCTCGGGTATATGTCCTTCAGGGGTAAATATATACGCCATAGAATACAAATTTTGTCATTTTTCACACAAAAGTCAGGGTCCATTTGACCCGCTAAATATTGACCGATCTTTCTCCAAACAGGCATGCTTTTTCTTTGGCCCGATCCGCTTCTCCATGCAAAATTTCACGATGTTCGGACCATTGTTGCGGCCTCTGGAGCGATCAGAAAAACCGACAAAAATTTAGTATTTGGTCCATTTCATCCCCTAAATATTAACCGATCTTTCCCGAAAACAATAGGGGTCTTCATTGGCCAGAACCCATCCTACATGCAAAATTTCGTGAAGATTGGTCCATAACTGTGGCCTGTATCGTGTTTACAAATTATAATGGACAGACGGACGGACGGACGGACACACATGTCTAGATCGACTCAGCTAGTCGAGATATGACGATCGGTATACTTAAAGGTGGGTCTAGGACCAATATTTCGCGGCGTTACAAACTTTTGGGGCTGCACAAAGCTATAATACCCTGACAACATAGTTGTGTAGGGTATAAAAAATATTTTTTCCAAGAAACCAACTAGGCGTGAATTTATTAAAAGCAAACAATTTTCCAAGAAATCAACAAGGCGTGGATTTATTAAAAACCAGTAAGGAATGTAGTAAAGTCGGACGGGGCCGATTATATGATACCCTTCACCACTATGGGTATATTAAACAGATGAATCCTAACAGAGGGCCATTAACACGACCTTAATCTAAAAGTGTGAACCGACTTAGATCTCTCAATAAACATGCCATTCGTATGTTACAATGGGACAAAAGTATGTAAATCGATTTCAATCAAATCAATCGGGCACCCGTTGAATATTTGGAGCCCAATTAACACGAACTCGGTCGGCAATTTATATGGACCCTATCTGAACTTCTACAGAACGCAATTACGTCATTCTATGCTAAATTTTATAAGTTGTTCAAAATTCCATGTCAATATTACAAACATGCGGATTTTGGTGTACCATTTACATTAAATCGGTCGAAAATATATATGGGAGCTATATCTAAATCTGAACCGATTTTGAAGAAATTGTACACACATCATTCTAGACTCAATTCAGCGCGCTATGCCAAATTTCGTGAAAATCGAAAACTAAATAGGGACCCTGGTGAACCATTTACATTAAATCGGACAAAAATATATATATGGGAGCTATATCTAAATCTGGACCGATTTTCAGGAAACTTAACACACATCATTGTAGACTCCATCCAGTACGCTATGCCAAATTTCGTGCAAATCGAAAGATATATAGGGATATTGGGCAACTTTTTACATTAAATCGGTGGGAAATATATATGGCAGCTATATCTAAATCTGAACCGATTTTCAAGAAATTTTACACACATCATTCTAGACCAAATTCAGTACGCTGTGCCAAATTTCGTGCAAATCGAAAGATATGTTGGGACTTTGGTATACCATTTACATTAAATCGGGCGAAAATATATATGGGAGCTATTTCAAAATCTGAACCGATTTTCAAAAGATTTTACACACATTATTCTAGACACAATCCAGTACTCTATGCCAAATTTCGTGCAAATCGAAAGATATATAGGGACGTAGGCGCCCCATTTACATTAAATCGTTTGAAAATATATATGGGAGCTATATCGAAATCTGAACCGATTTTCATGAAACTTAGCACACATCATTCTAGACTCAATTCAGTACGTTATGCCAAATTTCGTCCAAATCGAAAGATATCTTGGGACTTTGGTATACCATTTATATATGTATATGGGAGCTATATCTAATTCGGAACAGATTTCCACGAAACTAAACGCACAACATTCTATACTCAATCCAGTGCGCTATGGCAAATTTCGTGCAAATCGAAAGATATATAGGGACTTTGGGCAACCTTTTACATTAAATTGGTGGAATACATATATATATATATATATATACATATAGGAGCTATATCTAAATCTGGACCGATTTTCACGAAACTTAACACACAACATTCTAGACCTAATTCACGCGGTGTCAAATTTCATGCAAATCGAAAGAGATATAGGGACTTTGGTACATCATTTACTTTAAATCGGACGGAAGTATTTGTGGCAGCTATATCTAAATCTGGACCGATTTTCAGGAAACTTAACACACATTATTCTAGATCTAATTCAGTACGCTCTGCCGAATTTCTTGCAAATCGAAAGATATGTAAGGACTTTGGTATACCGTTTATATCAAATCAGACGGATATATATGGGAGCTATATCTAAAGTTGATCCGATTTTTCCCAATTTCAATAGTGCCAAATTTCACCCAATTCGAATCAAAAAAGCGACCTGTACTTTGTTTACAATTTAACATGGACAGACGGATGTACGGACATGCATAAATCAAAATAAAAAGTGATTCTATGCATATTCTCAAAAGGAACTCGTTTCCTTTTGCCTGTTACAAACATATGTACAAAGACATAATGCCCTGTACCACAGTGTGGTGACGGGTATACATTTTTTTCGAAGTCTGTCAAGGCGTATAGGTATTAAAATTAGTATTTTTCAAAGCATATGAAGGAGAGGAAGTATTTTCTATACAAAATTTACGCCTTGTGTGTATCCCTGAAAAAATATTTACTAAAAATATACGCAATTTTTGGACTCTTAAAAAATTTTCACTAAAAATCTAAGCCCTGTATTGACACTTGACAAAAATATTTTCTAAAAATATATTGTGTGGATATCTTTTTAAAAATATATGCCTTGTATGGATCTTTTTAAAAATATTCTATAAGAAATGTACGCCATGTGCGGATCTTTGAAAAGATATGCTATAAAAAATCTAGGTCATGGTAAGCCTTTAAAAAAATATTCCTTTGAAAATCTAGGTCTTGGATAGTCCTTAAAAAGTATATGCCTTGTATAGATCCTAGAAAATACATTGTTTAAAAATCTACGCCATATGTGGATGCTTGAAAAAATATTCGTTAAAAATCTACGCCTTATGAGGATGCTTGAAAAAATATTCTTTAAAAAATCTACGCCTTATGTGGATGCTCCTTAAAAAGTCTATGGCTTGTATAGATCCTAGAAAATACATTGTTTAAAAATCTATGCCTTATGTGGATGCTTATTCTTTGAAGAATCTACGCCTTATGTGGATGCTTGAAAAATTATTCTTTGAAAAATCTACGTCTTATGTTACTGCATGAAAAATATTCATTAAAAAATTTAGGCCTTATGTGGATGCTTGAAAATATATTCTTTAAAAAAACTACACAGAAAAATGTTCTGCAAAAAATCTAGATCTTGGATAGTCCTTGAAAAGTATTCTTTAAAAAATATAGGCCTTGGATGGTCCTTGAATAATATTCTTTAAAAAATATACGCCTCGTATTGTCATTTAAACTATATTCATTAAAAGGTCTACGCATTGAATGGTCCTTGGAAAAATATACTTTCAAATATCTACATTTTGCACAGGAACCTTATATTGTAGGGGCGCATGTAGATAAATTGTTGAATTTTGGTAATTTTATTTTTATTGGCCCCCAATATTTGAAGTTCGCCCACCTCTGACCTGGCCATCACAAGCTCTTCTGTTAAATAATAATTTTTGTTACAGGTGCTATGTAAGATGAGAAGTAGAATGTTATGTTGTTAATATTCTGTAATATTCTATTTTTAGAATAATGTTTTGAAAAGCTCTTTATTACACTGATGCTTCTTCTTCCCTCTTTCTATATTGATCTTGTAAACTGTTATACTAGTTTACTTGATAGCGCAGTTAAACAAACCTTCGTCTAATACTTGCTTGGGCCAGAGGTAGCGTCGTGGCTTCCCGTTCGGGAGGTTGCAGGTTCAACCCCGCTGTGGTTCATTTCTAATATTATCGTTTTTTTTTTGCCCTTTTTATTTTCGCCAGTCAATTGCTTGAGCAAAAATGTTTTGTTTTATGGGTTGCTGTAAGTTTTTTCTGAAGACTACTTCCTGTTATTAACAGTGATGCCATGAATGTTGTCACAAATTTCCCCTTGGCGAAAGTGGTGAAAATTTATGATGATCATACTTTCTCTTTCTTCTACCAACACCAATTAACTACTATGTATTTTGGGTGTATGAAATGTCGAAGAAGCCATATTAATTTTTGAATTTCGGGTTAGTATTGGTGATTCAGCCATTTGACCTTTATTTTAACCGAGATAATAAATGGTAGTGAACGAGGAGACATATTGGTCATTTTGATTGAAATTTGCCACCGTCACTACACTTCGTATAACCCAGGAAGTTTTCTTTGAAGTGAAAAATTTCTGCTTTTTGATCCTGGCAAAAGGATATTTTTTTTTAGTGCCAGAGATTGGATTTTTAATCCTGTCCTGCACATTTTTCTTCGGATTTTGGTTTGAATTTTGGTGTTTTTCCTGATCTAGAATTGTTGCTGATTTTTGGAAATTACTGCCGTAATATATAAGGTTGATTTTATTTCTACCTTTGCTGTGCATATTTTCTTCCATATAAATCGCTTTTGATTACACAATCGCTGGTAAGATCAAAGAAAAATTGATAAAATTTTGTATTAGTTGATCGCTAATAGTTTGTGTGTATGTTTTTGTCCACTATTCTCAGGTTTCCTTTCCCCCCCGCACATAAGGAAAAAAAACCATACCCCTCTCAAGTCCACAAGCTGTTTTCTCTTGGAGAGAGACTGCAAAATTTTGTCAGTTTTAGTGGCTACCAAAACCTCCAGTATAGCTGTGGTTCAGTTGTGCAAACAAGTGTAAAGTGTAGTGAAGTTTTACTTTTGTTTCCATAAATGAATAGAAAAAGTCGTTGTAAATAGTTTGGTGGCGAAAAAAAATCAATATCGACCCAGAAAAACCAAGCAAGTCTTGGAAAAATTTGTTAAAATCATTAAAAAAAAAAATAATATGATCACCAAATAAGTATAGCATATTAATAAAATATTGTTGTTTCAAAAATATGAGCACAAGAAAATAGAAACAATCGAAAGTGAAACAAATAGAAACAATATAGTGTTACATGTGTTTGTGTGTATGGTTTGAGAAATCGTCAAACAAACAAAAAATTATTGAAACTAAAAAAAAAAAAAAGCTTAACAACAAAAATGTATAAAAAAGAAACATAATTAACAAAGTTCATTATTGGTAACTGGCATACGGACCACACGAAATAAAAATTTGCATAATAATTAAATTTCAAGAGAAGTTGCGGAGATTTTTGTTACATCCACCATCCCCCTCCTGAAAGGCCTTTCATCGTGGGAGCACCGCAATTCAACGTAAGTCATAAAACTGTTATACTGGCAATAGACAAACACCAACAATATATAATTCAGAGAGGGTTAAACCGTTATCTCTCTCTGGGTTATTGGGTTATTTTCAGTTTTTTTTTATTTGTTAAAATAAAATATTTCTAATTAATTTGAATTAATTAAATATTTAAAATTGTGCAAAATATTTATTTTACTGAAAAGAGGATATAACCCTGCTGTTGTGTTTGTTTGTTGTTTCCTTTTTATTTCTGGTCTGTGTATGTTTAACAACAGTAGTTATGTTAATGTTATTCTGTTAACAGGCGACTGGCTGTTAACTTAATACCTCGCTCTGTTGAATTATTGACCGAGGGTACACAGTTTGAGATGCACTGCTTCCCTTAGAAGTCTTTTGTTTCGATTGTGTACTTCTGTTACAACAACAAAACAAAGCGATTTGATTTTTATTTTATTTTATACACAAAAGAAAATGAACATTGTTTATTATGATGATATTCTAATCATAATAATTTATTGAATATATTTATAATTTTTGGTTTTAATTTTTCTTTCATATCAAATTTTTATACACACATACATATATTATTCTGCAATGTACATCAGCATGAGCGAAGGTCAATGCACTCACAGCTGATCTGTACAAAAGAAACATAAGCAGATATACACACAAACACACATTTAAATATAACATTAATGCTTTACATTGATTTTCAGCTATATATTTTTATAAATTTGTTTCATCGTCGATTGTTTTCTATGATTTAATATTCTGCGATTTGAATATGAATTCTCATTAATTTGTATACTTTTAATTAATATCATTTGCTGTTTTGTTTTCGAATTTTGTATTTATCAAAGCTAGTTATTGCTTAGTAAGGATGATGGTTTATTGAGGTGATCATTTGTCTACTATATTTTTTCTTGAAATCGATCTCATATTTACTTGAATATTGTTATTTAATTTTGTTGATCTTTCATACCTATATACAGATTTTTCATTTTCTATGCTTAATAATTATGTTCTTGATTATAGTTTTTAGTTCTCTAGATTAAATTTAATGATATAATTAGTTGTTAAAATTGCTTATACTTTTAGAATAAATTAATATGGATTTGTTTTGAATAAATTTTGTTAATATGAATATGGAATAAGACAGAAATAGAGTTTGATTCGCAAAAGGGGTTGGGAAAAATTATTTAGGATAAGTTCATATGGGTTTACCATGGAAACATTTTCAATTTCATTTTGGATTGGTATGGTAAACAGGTTGGGTGGGCAAGCGTGCGTTTTTCACCTATGCACGTGTAAGTCAACAGTTGGATGAACAGATCTTTCTACTTCCTTAGGCTATAGACATTCTTCTCACTATTATTTTCTTTGCTTGTGTCTTTATTATGTCGGCATTATTGAGCACGTATAAATAAATTTAAAACTTGTAGCTGGCGATCTATAATGATGAACCATGGCAAAAACCCACCCCATCTGGCGAGCAATAAGGCCGGAGATACATGCGTGCCAGGCCAGGTAGTTCATCAGAAGCTCACATGATATTTTCAACAGATTTTCACCCACGCACGTTACAGTTTTTGGCGCCCAACGTGGGGCCCGAGTGATTAACAAATTTGTCTAGATTTCTGAAATTATAACTCTTGATATCATCGTATCGTAGTGATTTCACTCTGGGTTCATTCTCAATTTTGGTTTTTGACTTTAATTTTGTTTCTCTACTATTTCCTTCTTCTATCAGGATAGCAGAATTTCCTCGGAATTTTTATGTTTTAAATTGCAGTAGTGCTGAAACATTTAACCGGTTATGATGTTATTCTTCTAAAACTCTATTGTGTGAAAGCTTTCTGTGAGGTTGTTGGTTGGATGAAAACAATTTTTGGATAGTACTCTAGAATTTGTCTTCAACTTTAACAACTGATTAGATTATTATTTTGCCGATAAGGAATCTCATAATATTATTGATGATGTTTTGAGCC
The DNA here is from genome assembly GCF_032173495.1 of Musca vetustissima. Lineage (NCBI taxonomy): Eukaryota > Metazoa > Arthropoda > Insecta > Diptera > Muscidae > Musca > Musca vetustissima. Next base: position 46,950 of record NW_026883932.1, read on the forward strand.
GTTGTTGGTGTAAGTCTATAGTCCCTACTCTATTGTTCTTTTACAAACTTATTTCCTTTTTCTCTCTGTTCTACATCGTTGACTTTTTGATTATATTGTAATATCCTAATTTTTGACCCAATTTCCTAATAGAATCAAACTCGTTTAATAAAATTATTTTTGGTTTCTGGTTATTATTGGTTTTGATTTTTGTCTTTGTTATTTTTTTTATTTTTCGGCTGTATTATTGAATTTATTCACGATGCCTCTTGATCGAAGTTCGGAAGAGACACCTACTCCTGGTTCATTGAGCATAGATAACATATTAATATGCAAGATTTGCAGCTCTCCAATTCAGAATCCTTCTGTCCTCTCGGAAACCATTTGTAGACACTCATTTCATAAAATATGTATAACCAGCTATATAAAAACCCATTCTGATTGTCCTGTTTGTGGAGCAAGGATAATAAAGGACGGTAAACAATCGAATCCTTCAGTCTCAGGTAGAGTTAATACCAGGTCGTCTTCAAAGGCAAGAAATTTTGATGCCAGCAGAGCTGATGAAACTTCTAATCAGGATATTTCTCAGAATCCTTCTGCGACTACAAGTGCGCCTCAGCCTTTGACTTTAGATAATGTTAGAGAGATAGTGACGTCATTAATGGGAAATCAGCAAGCTCAGATTGTTCAGTCAATAGCTAATCAAATATCATCTTTAGTTGAAAAAAACGTTGAAGCTAGTTTAGCCCGTTTAAATTTAAACAGCGGTACTCAAATGGTTAATGCTTCTTCGCCGGTCAATAATAATCCTACAATACCAAACGTAGGCGAAGTTGAGCAAAGGACCTTGGAACAATTGTTAGGTCTACCTTCTTCTAGCAACAATAATGGTAATGGTTTTGGTCCAACGAATAATGACGGTTTATCATTTAATAGATCTCGCAGTAGCAATCCCAACATGAATCCTGATTTGGCTGCTCGTCCTGACAAGGTTAGTCAGATAATTTCCAATTGGAGATTGAAGTTTAGTGGCAATTCTTCTAGTCTACCAGTCGATAGTTTTATTTATCGTGTAGAAGCTTTGACGAGACAGACATTAAATGGGGATTTCGATGTTCTTTGCCGTAGTGCTAGTGCACTTTTCGACGGAAAAGCCAGTGATTGGTTCTGGAGGTTCCATCGAACAGTGCGTGTTGTACAGTGGGAGGTCCTTTGTACCGCCTTAAGACAACAATATAGGGATTCCAGAACCGACATTGATTTTCGTGAGCTTATACGTGATAGGAAGCAAAAACAAAATGAGACATTCGATGCTTTTTATGACTCGGTCATTGACTTGGTAGATCGTCTAGATAAACCATTAGATGACAGGACTCTCGTGGAGATTCTACGCAGGAATCTTCTGCCAGAGATCCAACATGAGATATTGAATATGTCAATAGACTCTGTTGGTAAATTGAGGGAGATATGCAGACGCCGAGAATTTTTCTTACAGGATGTTAGTAGAAGACATGGCAATAGGAGTAGCAACTTTGCAAGACGTGCTGCGGAAGTAGATTTTAGCGATGCAAAAGAACCTGAACTGCTTGATCCTGAAGATGTTTCAGAAGTGTCCACTGTTTGTTGGAACTGCAGAGCTTCTGGTCATAGGTATCATGAGTGCTTAGGAGAACGGACGGTCTTTTGCTATGGCTGCGGTACTCCTCAAGTTTATAAGCCAAATTGTCAAACATGTAACAGCAGGCCAAAAAACTCCCAAAACAGTGCGCTGAAAAGTGCACCAAAACAGAAACCCCAAACCTCTCAACAGTACTCCCAAACCATATAAAAATAGCTCAAAATACCACCATTTCCTCAAAAGGACATAGTGATCCTTTTAAAGATGATTGCAAACAGGAACATATAGAACCTGACAAACTTGTCCAACATAATATCCGATCCGATAACAATTCTTATTCTCATACTAATATTGGACCTCGCCCTATCATTCCATTTCATATTAGGATGGAGAATTATAAGAAAGTAAGGGAACGAATTTTTAACGTGGAACCAAAGTATAGTCGATCAAGTAACAGGATGAAGAAATTTTGGAAAAATGTAAAGGCTGTGAAGAAGAATTTTTCAGTGTCAGTTTTGGAAAGATCAGGAGACGTTCGCCCTTATGCCGAAGTACAGCTTTTAGGTAAAGTTATGACAGGTCTCTTAGATACAGGTGCGTCTGTAACCTGTCTTGGATCACAGGCTGCTATAGATTTTCTTAGTTCCAATATACCTTACAAGAAGTTGAATACCATTGTTAGAACAGCGGATGGAAAACCTCAGAATATAGTGGGAGTTTGTTCGACCGATATAATTTTTAAAGGCGATAGCCAAGTACTTTCCGTATATATTGTCCCAAACTTGTCTCAGAATTTAATTTTAGGCATTGACTTTTGGAGGATGTTCCATTTGTTGCCACCCTCTTTGTTGAGCGGTGTATCTGCTCTAGCATTTTCGATAGACAATAACATTGTTTTGGGCCAGAAGAATTTATCCTTAGACCAAAAATATAAGCTTCAGTGTGCTATTGATATTTTTCCTTCATTTGCGAAAGAGGGTCTGGGGAAAACAAGCCTTATTACTCATACCATTAATACGGGTAATTCACCACCCATTAAACAGCGTCATTTCCCAGTCTCTCCGGCAATCGAGAAGCTTATCTACGAGGAGCTTGATAGGATGTTGGCCATGGATGTTATTGAAGAGTCCACAAGCCCATGGTCTTCACCAATCGTTCTACACAGAAAACCTGGCAAGAATCGATTGTGCCTAGACAGTAGAAAGCTTAATGCAGTTACAGAGGGGGATGCGTACCCTTTGCCTCATATAGAAGGAATTTTAAGTAGACTGCCCAAGGCAGAATATATTTCAAGTCTAGATTTAAAAGATGCATTTTGGCAGATACCCCTGGATGGTTTACTTGGATGATCTTCTGGTGGTATCTCCCACTTTTGAAAGGCACATCGAGGTCCTTAGAGAAGTTGCCAAATGTCTTCGAATTGCAGGATTAACGATAAATGTGGAGAAGAGTAAGTTTTGCATGTCGGAAGTTCGATACTTAGGTCATGTAGTGGGTGATGGAACTATTCGCACCGACCCAGAAAAGATTTCAGCCATTACAGAATTTCCCACACCAAGGTCTGTTAAACAGGTCAGACGATTTTTAGGGATGTCCGGTTGGTACCGGAAGTTCATTAGGAATTATGCTGCCATTTCAAGTCCTTTAACCGATTTACTGAAAAACCGCAAGTTTATATGGTCCGATGAGGCACAGAAATCCTTTGTAGAATTAAAATCCATACTTAGTTCAGCCCCTGTCTTGCATAGTCCTGATTTCACGCAGCCGTTTTTTATACACTGCGATGCGAGCAAGACAGGAATAGGAGGTGTTTTGGTGCAAAAGAATACGGAGGGTGACGAGTTTCCGATAGCATTTATGTCTAAGAAACTCAACCAAGCCCAACGTAACAATAGCGTCACCGAACAAGAATGCTTAGCAGCAATGCTTTGCATTAAGAAGTTTCGAGCTTATGTCGAGGGACATGAGTTCACGGTGATCACTGATCACGCCTCCCTAAAGTGGCTCATGTCCCAATCCGACTTAAGTACACGGCTGGCTAGATGGGCTTTAAAGCTACAAGGATATCGGTTTAAGATAGAACACAGAAAAGGGTCGCAGAACATAGTTCCTGATGCGCTTTCGCGTGTCAATACGGAGGACTTGTCCGCCTTAGGTTGGATATCAGAGGTTGAGAATGAACTTGGTGTTTTTGTAGATTTGAATTCTCAACATTTTTCTTCAGACGAATATAAGGAATTGTTAAGAAAGGTTGAAAGCAACATCGATTCTACCCCAGACCTGAAGATTGTGGATGGATATCTATATAGAAGAACAGACCATGCCGTTGGTGATCCTATAACTGATGATCTGGCATGGAAGCTGTGGATTCCCAAGAGTATGGTACCTGAACTCTTACATAAGCATCATGATAATCCTTTATCAGCACATTGTGGGATCAACAAATGCTTAGAGCGACTTAGACGGTATTATTTTTGGCCTTCCTTCTATCAGGTTAGCAGAATTTCCTCGGAATTTTTATGTTTTAAATTGCAGTAGTGCTGAAACATTTAACCGGTTATGATGTTATCCTTCTAAAACTCTATTGTGTGAAAGCTTTCTGTGAGGTTGTTGGTTGGATGAAAACTATTTTTGGAAAGTACTCTAGAATTTGTCTTCGACTTTAACAACTGAATAGATGCTTTTATTATTTTACCGATAAGGAATCTCATAATATTATTGATGATGTTTTGAGCCGTTGTTGGTGTAAGTCTATAGTCCCTACTCTATTGTTCTTTTACAAACTTATTTCCTTTTTCTCTCTGTTCTACATCGTTGACTTTTTGATTATATTGTAATATCCTAATTTTTGACCCAATTTCCTAATAGAATCAAACTCGTTTAATAAAATTATTTTTGGTTTCTGGTTATTATTGGTTTTGATTTTTGTCTTTGTAAATTTTTTTATTATTTTTCGGCGGTATTATTGAATTTATTCACGATGCCTCTCGATCGAAGTTCGGAAGAGGCACCTACTCCTGGTTCATTGAGCATAGATAACATATTAATAAGCAAGATTTGCAGCTCTCCAATTCAGAATCCTTCTGTCCTCTCGGAAACCATTTGTAGACACTCATTTCATAAAATATGTATAACCAGCTATATAAAAACCCATTCTGATTGTCCTGTTTGTGGAGCAAGGATAATAAAGGACGGTAAACAATCGAATCCTTCAGTCTCAGGTAGAGTTAATACCAGGTCGTCTTCAAAGGCAAGAAATTTTGATGCCAGCAGAGCTGATGAAACTTCTAATCAGGATATTTCCCAGAATCCTTCTGCGACTACAAGTGCGCCTCAGCCTTTGACTTTGGATAATGTTAGAGAGTTAGTGACGTCATTAATGGGAAATCAGCAAGCTCAGATTGTTCAGACAATAGCTAGTCAAATATCATCTTTAGTTGAAAAAAACGTTGGTTTAGCCCGTTTAAATTTAAACAGCGGTACTCAAATGGTTGATGCTTCTTCGCCAGTCAATAATAATCCTACAATAGCAAACGTAGGCGAAGTTGAGCAAAGGACCTTGGAACAATTGTTAGGTCTACCTTCTTCTAGCAACAATAATGGTAATGGTTTTGGTCCAACGAATAATGACAGTTTATCATTTAATAGATCTCGCAGTAGCAATCCCAACATGAATCCTGATTTGGCTGCTCGTCCTGACAAGGTTAGTCAGATAATTTCCAATTGGAGATTGAAGTTTAGTGGCAATTCTTCTAGTCTACCAGTCGATAGTTTTATTTATCGTGTAGAAGCCTTGACGAGACAGACATTAAATGGGGATTTCGATGTTCTTTGCCGTAGTGCTAGTGCACTTTTCGATGGAAAAGCCAGTGATTGGTTCTGGAGGTTCCATCGAACAGTGCGTGTTGTACAGTGGGAGGTCCTTTGTACCGCCTTAAGACAACAATATAGGGATTCCAGAACCGACATTGATTTTCGTGAGCTTATACGTGATAGGAAGCAAAAACAAAATGAGACATTTGATGATTTTTATGACTCGGTCATTGACTTGGTAGATCGTCTAGATAAACCATTAGATGACAGGACTCTTGTGGAGATTCTACGCAGGAACTTTCTGCCAGAAATCCAGCATGAGATATTGAACATGTTGGAACTGCAGAGCTTCTGG